>NC_091633.1:71218257-71518737 GCF_027580195.1 Bos mutus
TGAATCTTTCTTACAGCCTTGGTTGTATAAGAGACTTTCTGTCAGTCTCCAGTTAGTTTCCAGTAAGAATTTTCCACATGTAGATGTATCTTTGATGTGTTCATGGCAGGGAGGTGAGTTCCATGTCCTCTTGCTCGACCATCTTGGTCACACTCATCTATTGATTTAAATGTTAATATCCAAAAAATTCCCTCACAGATACACCCAAATAATGTTTGACCAAATATCTGGGTGCCTGGTAGCCCAATCAAGTTGATACATAATGTTAACTATCACAAAGAGGTTTAAATTATAAACAAAAGAATTGTCAAACACTTCTCTCTAATACACAAATGTCATATATATATATATATATATATATATATATATATATATATACACACATTCAAAACTGATTCATAATCTTCATGTTAGTTACCACATCTAATTAAGACAAATTCCTATCTCATGACATATAGTATTAATTTCTCTTTCAGAGTATGCCACTGACACATGATAAAATAATATTGTAAAATGTTTATTATGCTTTCTTTCCAAGTATGATATTGTCACTAATTCTGAATATGGTTTCATAAACTTTTCAGCTAGAATGTATCTTTATGTGTTTTTAGCATAAGGACAAAAATTTTAAATCTACTTTTAGCTTTTCTTCATTTTGGTGACACTACACTAATATTTGTATTTTTCCCCATAGATATGCTCAATTCATTTGTCAGAGATTTCACTATATGATTTTGGAGATTACATAAAACCTTCCATGACTCCCTCCTACTATTTGGAAAAGTCTCATAAAAGACAACACACTAGAAACTAGGATCAAATGGCCCATTAATGTAAATAAGTCTGATTTCCAAATATTCATGAAAATGTTTCCTAGTCAAGCTTTTGCTCTGGCTATTCTTATAAAATCATCATGCTTACAGTTTCACTTGTCCCAGAAGCAAAAGATTCACATTCATGAAAATGGAGTATTCTTCATTCTTAATGATTATAGAACTATTTTGAATTATATCATTGATACTATTATTTTATCATTAACTGAATGCTTCAGTATAGTTAAATCATTGATCCACTGTGTGAATTCAGAATATATACAACTCATGATCACAACAACAAAATATGGTTAGCAATAAATAAAAATAATACGTAAATGATGTGAGCAGAAGTTATATAAACAGATTGATGTAGAGTCATACCATGTAGACAATCCTTGAAATATAGTTATTATTCAGAACATGAAGACATTTCTGTATTATGTATTTGTATTGTGCATTATGCTATATTATGCATAATTATTGGTGTATTTCAAATTTATGAAATGTATGTGTGCAAACATTTCATTTTGTTTTCCTAAATCACTCAAACTCTTATGAACTTCCCAAACACCATCAGGGGCCACCAATGTTTCATGGATTGTTCTTTGAGAAACTTTGCTCTAGAGGTTCATTGTAGATACTTTAGGGAATGCAACAAAAGGCAGGAGGAAATAGTGGCTGGTAGAACAGAAGATACCTCATTTCAACAAGAGGATTCAGGTTTTATCTAATTTACATATTGAGTTTAAAAAGAAAATTTTTACCTCAAGGAATACTTATACATTAAAGAATGTTTCTATGTTTTTAAAGTACAATCATTAATTTATCTAGAATTTAAATATGACAAAAAATTAAAGATAAATTATTTGAATGAGTAATATCATACTATTAGCCAGTGGCATAGTTAGAATAAGAATCTAAGATCTCCTCACTCAGCTAGTGTTTTCACATATCACTTTCTCTCCTTTAGAACAGAAGAAGGAAAGATGGATAGGATCCTTCTAAAGCAAAAAGTTATGTCCTATAGAAAGAAGTTCTAAGGGATACAACAAAAGTAAGTAATGTGTATTATACCCAGTAAAACTTTTGTTATGAGCAAGATAAAGGGACTAGTTTTATGCTACTTCATACTCTGAGAAAATAAAGAAAATTAAGAAAGTTATATTATATATTAAGAAAGTCATGTTATATTGTTTCAGGAGTTAAAATGTAATCTACTTAAGAAAGTGTCAAATGGATTAGCAGATTTTGTTACAAAAAAATTGATTATTCAGTAAATTTTATGGATCATCTAAATTCTTTGCTCTGATTGAAGTTATTTCTGTGTAAGACATAGAATTCACTTGTTAAGTTTCAGTCTCTGAACTTACCCTTTCCAGCCAGAACTACACTAAAAACAAGCATCAACTGCTGACCTTTTAAATTCATCACTCTTTGTAATTCCAATCACAGAAAAATACTTAGGAAAATGTGGTTCTTTCATCTCTGTGTGGTAGTGGACACACAGATCTTCCTACAGAAGCTGGCAACCCCCAGTTCCTTTCCTCACTTATGAAAAATGCTTTGAAAAAGCCATTTCCAGCCAAAGTTCTCAGCCTTCTATTTCCTTCTTTACTTAAAATGAGGAAATGATTTGCAGAAAGGGAGAAAAAAAACAATAAAAGGATTCATTTATTGTCTACCTAGCTGACCTGAATTACCTCCTAATTCACATCTTTGCTGACTTTGGGAACTCCTCAATTCCCTTCTCAGCACTTGACAAAACCAGCTATTTTGCAAATTTTTGTTCTCATTACCAGCCTGGGAGTTGGAAAAAAAATAAACACTAAACTTTCTGCAACTTATGTCAGATGCTTAGAATATGGTCTGTATAGAAAGTTAAAAAAAAAAAAAAAGATAAAAATGAAAATTGTGTGTGTGGTTTATTTATTTATTTAAATATTACATTGTTTTTGCCATACATCAACATGAATCCAACACGGGTATACACGTGTTCCCCATCCTGAACCCCACTTCCACTTCCCTCCCCATACCATCCCTCTGGGTCATCCCATTGCACTAGCCCCAAGCATCCTGTATCATGCATCAAAACTGGACTGGTGATTTGTTTCTTATATGACATTATACATGTTTCAATGCCATTCTCCCAAATCATAAAACATGCAATTGAGACTGCAAATCTTCACATTAGTATAAAATGTGGTTATAAATTATAAGTTATAAATTACTTATAACCAGATTTACTTAAGTTAACACTGAAGTAAGTACCTTGCATCCCCAAGTAGCCACAGCTTAGGAAAAGCTAACATTTATTAAGTGTTTGCCTGATGCCACATTATATGGATCATCTCAATTAATCTTCACCTCAGTGTATGAGGAAGACACTCTTTACAAAATGTGAAAAGTGGGACTTAGAAATTAAGTTTAAGTAAGTTTCCTGAGGTCACATAGATAGCCATTCAAATACAGAGCTAGACAGACCATAATAATACTTCATTATTCCCACAATAGGTAAGGATGCAGGAAGGATACTATTTGTCGCATTTCTATGTCTTCTTTATAAAGACTCATGGCAGAAACCACTGTCAGTTTACTACTAACAATAAATGAGTTTCTAAGAAACACATGGAAAGTGAAAGTGAAGTCTCTCAGTCGTGTCCAACTCTTTGCGGACCCATAGACTGTAGCCTACCAGGCTCCTCAGTCCATGGGATTTTCTAGGCAAGAATACTGGAGTGGGTTGCCATTTCCTTCTCCAGGGGATCTTCCTGACCCAGGGATCGAACCCAGGTCTCTGGCATTGTAGGCAGACGCTTTACCATCTGAGCTAGCAGGAAGATTCCCATAAATAACTAACAATAAATGAGTTTCTAAGAAACACATGGAGTAACAAGCAAATTTGGCCTTGGAGTACAGAATGAAGCAGGGCAAAGGCTCATAGTTTTTCCAAGAGAATGCACTGATCATAGCAAACACCCTCTTCCAATAACACAAGAGAAGACACTACACATGGATATCACCAGATGGCCAAAATCAGATTGATTATATTCTTTGCAGCCAAAGGTGGAGAAGCTCTACACAGTCATCAAAAGTAAGATGGGGAGCTGACTGTGGCTCAGATCATGAACTCTTGATTGTCAAATTCAGACTTAACTTGTAGAAAGTAGGGGAAACCACTAGACCATTCAGGTATGACCTAAATCAAATCCCTTATGATTATACAGTGGAAGTGAGAAATAGATTTAAGGGACTAGATCTGATAGACAGAGTGCCCGAAGAACTATTGACAGAGGTTCCTGACATTGTACCGGAGACAGGGATTAAGACCATCCCCAAGAAAAAGCAATGCAAAAAAGCAAAATGGCTCTCTGAGGAGGCCTTTCAAATAGCTGTGAAAAGAGAAGCAAAAAACAAAGGACAAAAGGAAAGATATACCCATTTGAATGCAGAGTTCCAAAGACTAACAAGGAGAGATAAGAAAGCCTTCCTCAAGGAACAGTCAGTTAATCCAGTCAGTTCAGTTGCTCAGTCTTGTCTGACTCTTTGCGACCCCATGAACTGCAGCAGACCAGGCCTTCCTGTCCATCACCAACTCCCAGAGTTTACCCAAACTTATGTCCATTGAGTCAGTGATGCCATCCAACCACCTCATCCTCTGTCATCCCCTTCTCCTCCTGCTGGCAATCCTTCCCAGCATCAGAGTCTTTTCAAATGAGTCAGCTCTTCACATCAGGTGGCCACAGTATTGGAGTTTCACTTCAACAACAGTACTTCCAAAGAATACCCAGGACTGATCTCCTTTAGGATGGACTGTTTGGATCTCCTTGCAGTCCAAGGGACTCTCAAGATCTTCTCCAACACCACAGTCCAAAAGCATTGTTTCTTTGGCACTCAGCTTTCTTTATAGTCTAAATCTCACATCCATACATCACTACTGGAAAAACCATAGCCTTGACTAGAGGGACTTTTGTTGACAAAGTAATGTCTCTGCTTTTTAATATGCTGCATAGGTTGATCATAATTTTCCTTGCAAGGAGTAAGCATCTTTTAATTTCATGGCTACAATCACCATCTGCAGTGATTCGGAAGCTCCAAACAATAAAATCAAGCACTGTTTCCACTCTTTCCCATCTATTTTCCATGAAGTGATGGGACCAGATGCCATTATCTTAGTTTTCTGAATGTTGAGCCAACTTTTTCACTCTCCTCTTTCACTTTCATAAAGAGGCTTTTTATTTCTTCTTCACTTTCTGCCATAAGGGTGTTTTAATCTGCATATCTGAAGTTATTGATATTTCTTCTGGCAATCTTGACTCCAGCTTGCGCTTCTTCCAGCCCAGCGTTTCTCATGATATATGTTGCATATAAGTTTAATAAGTAGGATGGCAATATACAGCCTTGACGTACTCCTTTTCCTATTTGGAATCAGTCTGTTGTTCCATGTCCAGTTTTAACTGTTACTTCTGGACTTGTATACAGGTTTCTCAAGAGGTAGGTCAGGTGGTCTGGTATTCCCCATCTCTTTCAGAATTTTCCACAGTTTGTTGTAATCCACACGGTCAATGGATTTGGCACAGTCAATAAAGCAGAAATAGATGTTTTTCTGGAACTCTCTTGCTTTTTTGATGATCCAGTGGATGTTGGCAATTTGACCTCTGGTTCCTCTGCCTTTTCTAAAACCAGCTTGAACATCTGGAAGTTCACAGTTCACGTATTGCTGAAGCCTGCCTTGGAGAATTTTGAGCATTACTTTATTAGTGTGTGAGATGAGTGCAATTATGCGGTATTGCATTCTTGGCATTGCCTTTCTTTGGGATTGGACTGAAAACTGACCTTTTCCAGTCCTGTGGCCACTGCTGAGTTTTCCAAATTTGCTGACATATTAAGTATAACACTTTAACAACATCATATTTGAGGATTTGTAATAGCTCAATTGGAATTCCATCACCTCCACTAGCTTTGTTCTTAGGGATGTTTCCTAAGACCCACTTGACTTCACATTCCAAGATATTTGGCTGTAGGTGAGTGATCACACCATCATTATTATCTGGGTCATGAAGATCTTTTTTGTACAGTTTCATGTGTTCTTGCCACCTTTTCTTATTATCTTCTGCTTCTGTTAGGTCCATACCATTTCTGTCCTTTATTGAGCCCATCTTTGCATGAAATGTTCCCTTGGTATCTCTAATTTTCTTGAAGAGATCTCTAGTCTTTCCCATTCTATTGTTTTCCTCTAAGTCTTTGCACTGATCACTGAGGAAGCCTTTCTTATCTCTCCTTGCTATTCTTTGGAACTCTGCATTCAGATGCTTATATCTTTCCTTTTCTCCTTTGCTTTTCACTTTTCTTCTTTTCACAGCTATTTGTAAGGCCTCCTCAGACAGCCATTTTGCTTTTTTGAATTTCTTTTTCCTGGGGATGGTCTTGATCCTGTCTCCTATACAGTGTCATGAACCTCCATCCATAGTTCATCAGGCACTCTTTCTATCAGATCAAGAACCCCATGAACAGTATGAAAAGGCTAAAAGATAGGACACTGAAAGATGAACTCCCCAGGTTGGTAGGTGCCCAATATGCTACTGGAGATCAGTGGAGCTATAACTCCAGAAATAATGAAGGGATCGAGTCAAAGAGAAACAACACACTGTTGTGGATGTGACTGGTGATAGAAGCAAGGTCTGATGTTGTAAAGGGCAATATTGCATAAGAGCCTTTAATGTTAGGTCCATGAATCAAGGCAAATTGGAAGTGGTCAAACAGGAGATGGCAAGACATTTCTAGGAATCAGCGAACTAAGATTGACTGGAATGGGTGAATTTAATTCAGATGACCATTATATCTATTACTATGAGCAGGAATCCCTTAGAAGAAATGGAGTAGCCATCATAGTCAACAAAAGAGTCTGAAATGCAGTACTTGGATGCAATCTCTAAAACGACAGAATGATCTCTGTTTGTTTCCAAGGCAAACCATTCAATATCATGGCAATCCAAGCCTACGCCATGAACAGTAATGCTGAAGAAACTGAAGTGGAATGGTTCTATGAAGACCTACAAGACCTTTAAGAACTAATACCCAAAAAAGGTGTCCTTTTCATTATAGGGAACTGGAATGCAAAAGTAGGAAATCAAGAAACAACTGGAGTAACAGGCAAATTTGGCCTTGTAGAACAGAATGAAGCAGGGCAAAGGCTAATAGAGTTTTGCCAAGAGAACGCACTAATCATAGAAAACAGCCTTTTCCAACAACACAAAGTAGATACTACACATGGACATCACCACATGGCCAACACCAAAATCAGATTGATTATATTCTTTGCAGCCAAAGATGGAGAAGCTCTATACAGTCAGCAAAACAAGACTGGGAGCTGACTGTGGCTCATATCATGAACTCCTTGTTGCAAAATTCAGACTTAAATTGAAAAAAGTAAGGAAAACCACGAGACCATTCAAGTTTGAGCTGAATCAAATCTTCAAGGATCACTGCAAAGAAATAGAGGAAAACAATAGAATGTGAAAGACTAGAGAACTCTTCAAGAAAATTTGTGATAACAAGGGATCATTTCATGCAAAGATGGGCTCAAAAAGGACCTAGCAGAAGCAGAAAATATTAAGAAGAGGTGGCAAGAATACAGAGAACTATACAAAAAAAGATCTTCATGACCCAGATGATCACGATGGTGTGATCACTCACCTAGAGCCAGATATCCTGGATTGTGAAGTCAAGTGGGCCTTAGTAAGCATCCAAACATCTCATCCTCTGTCATCCCCTTCCCCTCCCACCTTCAATCTTTCCCAACATCAGGGTCATTTCAAATGAGTCAGTCCTTTAGATCAGGTGGCCAAAGTATTGGAGTTTCAACTTCAACATCAGTCCGTCCAATGAATATTCAGGACTGATTTCCTTTAGGATGGGCTGGTTGGATCTCCTTGCAGTCCAAGGGACTCTCAAGATCTTCTCCAACACCACAGTTAAAAATCATCAATTCTTCAGTGCTCAGCTTTCTTTATAGTCCAACTCTCACATCCATACATGACCACCGGAAAAACCGTAGCTTTGACTAGACAGACTTTGCTGGCAAAGTCATGTCTCTGCTTTTTAATAAGCTGTCTAGATTGGTCATAATTTTTCTCCCAAGGAACAAACATCTTTTAATTTCATGGCTGGAGTCACCATCTGCAGTGATTTTGGATCCCCCCAAAATAAAGTCTGTCACTGTTTCCCCATCTATTTTCCATGAAGTAATGTGACAAGTAGCCATGATCTTAGACCACAGCCTTGTCTAACTCAATGAAACTATGAGATGCCGTGTAGGGCCACCCAGGATGGTGGGAAGTTCTGATAAAACGTGGTTGACTGGAGAATGGAATGGCAAACCACTTCAGTATTCTTGCCTTGAGAACCCCATGAACAGTATAAAAAATCAAAAAGATAGGACACTGAAATTGTCTAGAAAGCAAAAAAAAGAAGCTCAGTGCTAAGGATGAGGGAAAGTTGATAAGGGAACAAGTTCTTGCTGTTTTCTGAGTTTTTCCTTCATTGTTCAAAACAGAATGACTAAGTAGTTTTCTCTTTTTTCTTAAACCTGAAGATGTATTAGATTATATTTCATAGCTTAGTACGTCAGTGGATACTTGCATTACTCTTCTCTTTAAAAAAAAACAAAAAACAAAATTGCAGAAAAAAGTTGCAGAAGCGCTGGTCTTTTTCCTTCCTTTATCAATCTCTAGCAAACCAAACAATGCACCTTTTCTCCTGCATAAGAAAATGACTCATTTACTGACCAATTCAATGATACCATTTTGTATTCATTTAATATTTTGAGATCACCAATAATGTGAAATTACGAGGATTACTGTAATTGCCAATATCGTTATTATTACAACAAATGAGGATGACACAAATAACCAATGATGAAAGACTTTTTATTTCAATATACTCTGAAGTATTACCATTAAAACCATTAAAAGATAGTTTATCTAAGTGGACCAATAGAGAAATTAGCTCCAAATTTTACCATATTATTCTCTCTCTTCTCTAATATAAATTTTTAAATAGGCAACATTAAAATTTTTAATGTTCTACTTTTTTGACAATCATAATATCCTCTCTGCAACTTTAGCTTGTAAAGTTATCCTCTCTGTAGTTTATAAAAAGCTTGCATTTTCATATATATACAATATGTTGTACTGATCAGAATATATTCTGTCAAAACGCCTCATTCTATTTACCTTAGATTCAAAATATGAGAGTGATTTTTATTTTTTAAAAAATTAGACAATTTTCTGAGGCAGAATTATACCTATTGTTAAAATTCTTATTTGAATCCATTCAAAAGAATAATAAAAATTTGGGGATGCCATATTAGCCTTGAGTTCAGTACAGCAATTTTTTACCTCGGGTGGTTTATATCTTGATTCTTAACCATATTTCTACTCAATTAAATTGTTTAAGTGAGAATATTTTCAGTAACCGTAAATAAAGAAAATGTGTCTGAGGATTCTCTGACCATTTAATTGTTCAAGTTCTTCCAAATCCCTGGAATGCTTCCCATCATTGACATTGTTGTACCAAGACCAATACTGATTCCAAGGTTCCTGTAAAAGGAGCAAGCATAGTAGAGACTGGAGTCAGGCAGGTTGATTCCTCCAGTTCCATGCTTCTCTCTCAAGATTGCTTTGCTTGATGCATGATGCAGGGTGCTCGGGGCTGGTGCGCTGGGATGACTCAGAGGGATGGGATGATGAGGCAGGTGGAAGGGGGGTTCAGGATGGGGAACACATGTACACCCATGGTGGATTCAAGTCAATGTATGGCAAAACCAATACAATAAAGTAAAATAAATACATAAATTTTTTTTTAATAGGAGCAAGCATAGACAATCCAGACTAAATTGGTTCCCTGGAATACATACTGAGGAGCTACCTTGGAATTCAGCCTGTTAAAACAAAGACAAAACCCCAATAAAACCCCCTCTGTCTTCTTACATTTCTAAATTCATCTTTCTTTCTTAAAGATAGATTTATTTGCTCTACTGAAGATCTCAGATTAGAAACTTCTCTGGCAAGAATATGAGCCTGGGTAATGTGGCTGGCATGGGCCTCTAGTGAAGTCACATTACTGACCACAGAAACACCATCATCTGTGTACTACCACACTGGAAGCTGTTTAATTAAACACAGCATCACATGTTTAATTTCTGGTGGAAAATGAAGGTCCCACTTGAAATTTCTAGGGGCATTAGACAAGCAAAATGTAATCTTAACTGAAATCCAGCTCACATCTCTGACAAGTACTGGGGGGTCTTTAAGAGTCAGATGTTCCATTTTAAATCAGAGCCCCTGGCTTCAGTGTCTTCTACTCTCCATCTCTTCCCCCCCAAGGTAGAAAGAATACCTTACACTGAGTGAACAGCACCATTTAATTTGCTTCCAATTCTTCTTGCTACATGGATGAGACCAGGTTTATACTAACAGAATAACTGAGACAAGCGTCCAGATATTTTATCCCAAGTGAATTTTTATTCTTTTCAATTAAAAGGATTATGTAATATTTATAGAGGCTAGAATTCTGCCTTGTTATCCTTCTCATTCTGGGAAAAATAAGTTTTCCTTGTTTTGTAAATATGCTCTTATATCTCAGCTATCTAAGATGATTTTTCTGTGGTGCCCAAGGAAGACATTTTTTTTTAATTACGTCTTTTGTAAATTAATTTCTTAAGAATGAACTGTTGGGCCTTTTAGCCATAGGTTCTACTTTTTTTTTAGGCAGAAACAAAGTGAACAGATTATAACTAGGATATGATCTGAACTGTGCTTTGTCTCAGTATTTTCACTATCTCAAGTGAGATTAGTGACCACAATCTCTAAGATGGGCTCTTTGGCTTTAAAAAAAAATAAAGAAACTTTGGAACATTCAAGGATATTAAAATTAGAGGTAGAAAAGATTGCTCAGCTCGATTATCTTTTCCTGATGAAGCCATATTTCTTATAGGAGATATATATATATATATATACACACACACACACATATATATCGGAGAAGGCAATAGCACCCCACTCCAGTACTCTTGCTTGGAAAATCCCATGGACGGAGGAGCCTGTTAGGCTGCAATCCATGGGGTCGCTAAGAGTCGGACACGGCTGAGCGACTTCACTTTCACTTTTCACTTTCATGCATTGGAGAAGGAAATGGCAGCCCACTCTAGTGTTCTGCCCGGAGAATCCCAGGACGGGGAGCCTGGTGGGCTGCCTCTATGGGGTCGCACAGAGTCAGACACGACTGAAGTGACTTAGCATTAGCATATATATATATATATATATATATATATATATATATATATACACACACACACATATATACATACAATGCATGCATAGTATCCATTTTAATTTTTAATACAGCAGATCATATTGGCTAAAATAGTAATTCTTTCCCCTGGCAATATCTTCTATAATCAGTCTTGATTGTTAGAAAATTTTCCTTGGTATTTACTCAACTCAATTTTTCCTTTGTTTTAGGCTCATATTATTAATCCTAACTATTAATATAGCCCATTGGACTTCTCTAAACAGTTCTTTTCTTTACCCCTTGATTCGTCACAGGAAAAACACTCACTTGCCTAACAAATTTATCATTGTCCTTCTCATCCCTTTTTTGTACTTTGAATCCTCTCTCCCCAACCCTTTAAAGACAGTGATCCTCTTTTATGCCCATTATCCCAGCATGATTAGTAACACTAGGAAAACTGGTTTGAGTAATAAACTTAACTCTGAAACACTGATCGGGCTGGCATCTTCCTTTAAGAGAAAAATTAAACTAACAGACAATATACTGAGGAGATTATTCTCATGATTATATAGAAAAAGTTATGAAACAACATAATGGTTACTCTTGTTATGTTCTACATGGTTAGTATTAATTATATAACTATTTGTTGAAAATCTTCTTTCTGTTTTAGACTAAACTTCATGACAGCAAGGCCATATTTCTCTGCTTCTTTTCACTATCATCAGAAATAGTACACTGGCCACCATATAATGGGTGATTAACAAATAGTAAACATTTGTTGAATAAACAGATAAATGAAGTTGTGTCTCAGAAGCTCATAGAGCCTCATGTAGCCTGCAATCTGCTTTACCTTCTCTATATCACTTCAGTTTTCTCATCAATCTCTTCTTTCAGTTTGGTTTTATAAAATTATTCATCCTCTGATTTATGTTAGTAGGAATATACCTAATTATTAGCAAACTACAGTTTTATTCTGAGTTCCTGAAATTAAATTCAAAGAAATTTGTGTATGGTGTTATCAAGCGTTCTAGTTTCATTCTTTTACAAGTGGTTGACCAGTTTTCCCAGCACCACTTGTTAAAGAGATTGTTTTTCTCCATTGTATATTCTTGCCTCCTTTGTCAAAGATAAGGTGTCCTTAGGTGCATGGGTTTATCTCTGGGCTTTCTATTTAGTTCCATTGATCTATATTTCTGTCTTTGTGCCAGTACCATACTGTCTTGATGACTGTGGCTTTGTAGTAGAGCCTGAAGTCAGGCAGGTTGATTCCTCCAGTTCCATTCTTCTTTCTCAAGATTGCTTTGGCTAGTTGAGGTTTTTTGTATTTCCATACAAATTATGAAATTATTTGTTCTACCTCTGTGAAAAATACTGTTGGTATCTTGATAGGGATTGCATTGAATCTTTAGACTGCTTTGGGTAGTATACTCATTTTCACTATATTGATTCTTCTGATCCATGAACATGGTATATTTCTCCATCTATTAGTGTCCTCTTTGATTTCTTTCACCAGTGTTTTATAGTTTTTTATATATAGGTCTTTAGTTTCTTCACTTTCTAACACCATACACAAAAATAAACTCAAAGTGTATTAAAGATATAAACATAAGGCCAGAAACTATAAAACTCTTAGAGGAGAACATAGGCAAAACACTCTCTGACATACATTACAGCAGGATCCTCTAATGACCCATCTCCCAGAATATTGGAAATAAAAGCAAAAATAAACAAATGGGATCTAATTAAAATTAAAAGCTTTTGCACAATAAAAGAAACTATAGGTAAGGTGAAAAGACAGCCTTCAGAATGGGAGCAAATAATAGCAAATGAAGCAACTGACAAACAACTAATCTCAAAAATATACAAGCAACTCCTGCAGCTCAATTCCAGAAAAACAAACGACCCAATCAAAAAATGGGCCAAAGAACTAAATAGACATTTCACCAAAGAAGACATACAGATGACTAACAAACAAATGAAAAGATGCTCAACCTCACTCATTATCAAATAAATGCAAATCAAAACCACAATGAGGTATCATCTCACACCAGCCAGAATGGCTGCAATCTGAAAGTCTACAAGCAATAAATGCTGGAGAGGGTGTGGAGAAAAGGGAACCCTCTTACACTGTTGGTGGGAATGCAAACTAGTACAGCCACTATGAAGAACAGTGTGGAGATTCCTTAAAAAACTGGAAATAGAACTGTCATATGACCTAGCAATCCCACTGCTGGGCATACACACCGAGGAAACCAGAATTGAAAGAGACACGTGTACCCCAATGTTCATTGCAGCACAGTTTATAATAGCCAGCACATGGAAGCAACCTAGATGTCCATCATCAGATGAATGGATAAGAAAGCTGTGGTACAGATACACAATGGAGTATTACTCAGCCATTAAAAAGAATACATTTGAATCAGTTCTAGTGAGGTGGATGAAACTGGAGTCTATTATACAGAGTGAAGTAAGCCAGAAAGAAAAACACCAATACAGTACACTAACGCATATATATGGAATTTAGAAAGATGGTAATGACAACCCTGTATGTGAGACAGCAAAAGAGACATAGATGTATAGAACAGTCTTTTGGACTCTGTGTGTGTGTGTGTGTGTGTGGGCGGGGGTGGATGATTTGGGAGAATGGCATTAAAATATGTATAATATAATATAAGAAACGAATAGCCAGTCCAGGTTCGATGCAGGATACAGGAAGCTTGGGGCTGGTGCACTGGGATGACCCAGAGGGATGGTATGGGGAGGGAAGTGGGTGGGGTGTTCAGGATGGGGAACACATGTACACCCATGGTGGATGCATGTTAATGTATGGCAAAACCAATACAGTATTGTAAAGTAAAAAAAAAAAAAAAAAAATTGTGGTCCTAGATTTGTGTGTGTCAACTATTCATAAGGATGAATACATCTAGAAAACCCAGATCCTATTAACAAAATTAATCTTATTTAAATTAATTTTATATTAATTAATCTTATTTAAAATCCTATAATCTACCCATTCATTCACAGTACAGAATTCTGAATTTTATTCTCATCCAATTTCCAAAAGATATTGTTCTGCATTTATCCATCTCCAATAGCTCCTTTCTATAGGCCTATTTCGTGAAACTTTTAAGTACAGTGTTATTTCTCTCTCCGTTGTTTTATTGTCAGAATTTTTTTAAAAATGACCTAGTTTTTTTTTTTTTAAGTATACTTGAATTGCAAAGTCGTGCTTACTGCTGCACAGCAAAGTGACTCAGTTATATATGTGAATACATTTTCATATTCATTTCTATTACAGTTTATCACACAATACTGAATATGATTCTTCTGTGGTATACAAAAGGACCTTGTTCTTAATCCATTCTATATATGCCAGTTTATATATGCTAATCACAAATTCCCAATCCAACCCTCTCCCATCATCCTATCCATTGGCAACCACTGCACTGTTCTCTATGTCCCTGATTCTATTTCTGTTTCACTGATAAGTGCATTTGTATAATCTTTTAGATTCCACATCTAAGTTATATCATATGGTATTTGTCTTTCTCTTTCTGATTTTACTTAGTATGATAATCTTCAGTTGTATTTATGTTGTTGCAGATGACATTATTCCCTTCTTTATTATGGCTGAGTAAGGCAATGGCACCCCAATCCAGTACTCTTGCCTGGAAAATCCCATGGACGGAGGAGCCTGGTAGGCTGCAGTCCATGCTGTCTCTAAAAGTCGGACAGGACTAAGCGACTTCACTTTCACTTTTCACTTTCCTGCACTGGAGAAGGAAATGGCAACCCACTCCAGTGTTCTTGCCTGGAGAATCACAGGGATGGGGGAGCCTGGTGAGCTGCCGTCTATGGGGTCGCACAGAGTCGAACACGACTGAAGTGACTTAGCATTAGCATTAGTATTCAATTTTATGTAGGTACTTCTCACTCATCTGTCTATGGCTATTTAGGTTGTTGCCATGTCATGGCTAACATTAATAGTGCTGCTATGAACATAAGGGTACATGTATCTTTTTTTAAATTATAGTTTTGTCTGGATATATGTTCAGGAGTAGAATTGCTGGATCATATGGTATGTCTATTTTAAGTTTTCTGAGAAACTTCCGTACTGTTTTCCACAACGGCTGTACAAACTTAAATTCCCACCAACAGTGTAGGATGCTTCTGTTTTCTCCACAACCTCTCCAACATTTGTTATCTGTAGACATTTTAATGATGGCCATTTTGACTGGTGTCAGGTGATACATCATTGTAGTTTTGATCTACATTTCTCTAATAGTTAGCAATGCTGAGCATCTTTTCATATGTCTGTTGACCATCTGAATTTCCTCTTTGGAGATATGTCTCCTCAGATCTCATGATCATTTTCTGATTGGATATTTGGGTTATTGCTGTTGTTGTTAGTTTAATGAGCTGTTGAATATTTTAGAAATTAAGCCCTTGTCAGTCACATTGTTTTCAAATATTTTTTTCCCATTCTATGGGCTGCCTTTTTCTTTTTTTCAATTTATTTTTTATTGAGGATAATTGCTTTACAGAATTTTGTTGTTTTCTGTCAAACTCCAACATGAATCAGCCATAGGTATACATATATCCCCTCCCTTTTGAACCTCCCTCCCATCTCCCTCCCCATTCCATCCCTCTAGGTTGATACAGAGCCCCTATTTGGGTTTCGTAAGCCATACAGCAAATTCCCATTGGCTATCTATTTTACATATGGTAATGTAAGTTTCCATGTAACACTTTCCATATATCTCACCCTTTCCTCCCCTCTTCCTATGTCCATAAGTCTATTCTCTATGTCTGTTTCTCCATTCTGCCCTGTAAATAAATTCTTCAGTACCATTTTTCTAGATTCCATATGTGTATGTTGCTGCTGCTAAATTGCTTCAGTTGTGTCCGACTCTGTGCGACCCCATAGAAGGCAGCCAACTAGGCTCCTCTGTTCCTGGGATTCTCCAGGCAAAATGCTGGAGTGGGTTGCCATTTCCTTCTCCAATGCATGCATGTATGCTAAGTCACTTCAGTCTTGTCCGACTCTGTGTGATCCCATGGACAGCAGCCCACCAGGCTCTTCTGTCCACAGGATTCTCCAGGCAAGAATCCTGGAGTGGGTTGCCACTTCCTTCACCAAGATAAAGACTGCTGCTGCTGCTAAATCACTTCAGTCGTGTCTGACTCTGTGCGAGCCCATAGATGGCAGCCCCCCAGGCTCCCCCATCCCTGTGATTCTCAAGGCAAGAATATGTATGTTAGAATACGATATTTACCTTTCTCTTTCTGACTCACTTCACTCCCTATAATAGGTTCTAGGTTCATCTACCTTATCAGAACTGACTCAGATGCATTCATTTTTATGGCTGAGTAATATTCCATTGAGTATATGTACCACAACTTTATCCATTTATCTGTCAATGGACATCTAGGTTGCTTCCATGTTCTAGCTATTGTAAATAGTGCTGCAATGAACAATGGGAGACATGTGTCTTTTTCAATTTTGGTTTTCTCAGGATATCCACCTAAGAGTGAGATTTTTGGGTCATATGGTGATTTTATTTCTAGTTTTTTTAAGGAATCTCCATACTGTCTTCCATAGTGACTGTATCAATTTACATTCCCAGTCACCAGCAGTGCAAGTGTATTCCATTTTCTCCACACCTTCTCGAGCATTTATTGTTTGTAGACTTTTTGATGTTGGCCATTCTGAGCAGTGTGAGGTGGTATCTCATTGTGGTTTTGATTTGCAATTCTCTAATAATGAGAGAGGTTGAACATCTTGTCCAGTGTTTGTTAGCCATCTGTGTGTCTTCGGAGAAAATTCTGTTTAGGTCTTTTCCCCACTTTTTTATTGGGTTGTTTGTTTTTCTGGCATTGAGTTATATGAGTTGCTTGTATATTTTGGAAATTAATCCTTTGTCAGTTGTTTTATTTGCTATTATTTTCTCCCATTCTGAGGGTTGTCTTTTCACTTTGCTTATAGTTTCCTCTGCTGTGCAAAAGCTCTTGAGTTTAATCAGGTCCCACTTGTTTACTTTTGTTTTTATTTCCATTACTTTGGAGGTGGGTCATAGAGGATCTTGCTTTGATTTATGTCATCAAGTGTTCTGCCTATGTTTTCCTCTAAGAGTTTTATATTTTCTGGTCTTACATTTAGGTTTGTGATCCATTTTGAGTTTATTTTTGTGTATGGTGTTAGGAAGTGCTCTAATTTCATTCTTTGCATGTAGCTGTCCAGTTTTCCCAGCACCATTTATTGAAGAGGCTGTCTTTGCCCCACTGCAGATTCTTGCCTCCTTTGACAAAAATAAGGTAACCATAGGTGCATGGATATTTTTCTGGGCATTCTATCTTGTTACATTAGTCTATTTTTCTGTTTTTGTGCCAGTACTATACTGTCTTGATGACTGCAGCTTTGCAGTATAATCTGAAGTCAGGAAGATTGATTCCTCCAGGTCCATTGTTCTTTTTCAAGACAACTTTGGCTAATCAGGGTCTTTTGTATTTCCATATGAATTGTAAAATTTTTTGTTCTAGTTCTGTGAAAAATGCCATTGGTAATTTGATAGGGATCTCATTGAATCTATAGATTACATTTGGTGGTACTGTCGTTTTCACAATATTGATTCTTCCTGCCCAGGAACTTGGAATATGTCTCCATTTGTTTATGTCATCTTTGATTTCTTTCATTAGTGTCTTATAATTTTCTGTGTACAATTCTTTTGTCTTCTTAGGTAAGTTTATTCCTAGATATTTATTTACTTATTTTGGCAATAGTGAATGGAATTGATTCCTTAATTTCTCTTTCTGATGTTTCACTGTTAGTATATAGAAATGTAAATGATTTCTGTGTATTGATTTTGTATCTTGCAACTTTGCTAAATTCACTGACTATCTCTAGTAATTTTCTGATGCTATCTTCAAGGTTTTCTATGTACAGTCTCACGTCATCTGAAAACATGGAAATCATTACTTCTTCTTTTCCAATCTGGATTCCTTTTATTTCTTTTTCTTCTCTGATTACTGTAGCTAGGATTTCCAGAGCTATATTGAATAATAGTGATGAAAGTGGACATCCTTGTCTTGTTCCTGATTTTAGGGGGAATGCTTTCAGTTTTTCACCATTGAGAATAATGTTTGCTGTAGGCTTATCATATATGGCCTTTACTATGTTGAGGTAGGTTCCTTCTATGCCCATTTTTTGAAGAGTTTTAATCATAATTAAATGGTTAAATAATAAATGGGTGCTGAGTTTTGTCAAAGGTTTTTTCTGCATCTATTGAGATTATCATATGCTTTTTATCTTTCAGTTTGTTAATATGGTGTATCACATTGATTGATTTGTGTATATTGAAGAATCCTTGCATTCCTGGGATAAACCCAACTTGATCATGGTGTTGATGTGTTTTTGATGTGTTGCTGAATTCTGTTTTCTAAAATTTTGTTAAAGATTTTTGCATCTATGTTCATCAGTGATAATGTCCTGTAATTTTCTTTTTGTGTGTTGTCTGTGTCTGGTTTTGGTATCAGGGTGATAGTGGCCTCATAGAATGAGTTTGGAAGTGTTTCTTCCTCTGAAAGTTTTTGAAAGAGTTTTAGAAGGATAGGCATTAGCTCTTCTCTAAATGTTTGATAGAATTCTCCTGTGAAGCCATCTGGTCCTGGGCTGTTTTGGGGGGAGATTTTTTATCACAGCTTCAATTTCAGTGCTTATAATTGGGTTGTTCATAGTTTCTATTTCTTTTTGTTTCAGTCTTGGAAGATTAAACATTTCTAAGAATCTTTCCATTTCTTCCAGGTTATCCATTTAATTGCCATATAGTTGTTCATAATAGTCTCTTATAATCCTTTGTATTTTTGCATTGTTTGTTGTAACTTCTCCTTTTTCATTTCTAGTTTTTTTATTATTATTATTATTCCTTTTTTTCTTGATGAGACTGGCTAAAGATTTGGCAATTTTGTTTATCTTCTTAAAGAACCAGCTTTTAGTTTTATTAATCTTTAATATTGTTTTATTTATTTCTGCTCCAATCTTTATGATTTATTTCCTTCTACTAATTTTGGGGGTTTTCTGTTCTTTTTCAAGTTGTTTCAGGTGTAAAGTTATATTGTCTGTTCAATGTTTTCCTTGTTTCTTGAGGTAGGATTGTATTGCTATAAACTTCCCTCTAGGACTGTTTTGCTGCATCCCATAGGATTTGAGTTGTATTTTCATTGTCATTTGTTTCTAGAAATTTTTTGATTTCTTATTTCATTTCTTCAGTAACCTACTGGTTATTTAGAAACGTGTTTAATCTCCATGTATTTGTGTTTCTTGCATTTTTTAATTGTAATTAATATCTAGTCTCATAGCAATGTGGTCAGAGAAGATGCTTAATATACTTTCAAATTTCTTAAATTTGTGACCCAAGATGTGGTCTATCACAGAGAATGTTCCATGTGCACTTGAGAAGAAGGTGCATTCTTCTGCATTTGGGTGGAATGTCCTGAAGATATCAATGAGATCCATCTCATCTAATGTATCATTTAAGACTTCCTTATTAATTTTCTGTTTTAATGATCTTTCCTTTTGTGAGTGGGGTGTTAAAGTCTCCTACTATCATTGTGTTACTGTCAATTTCTCCTTTTATGTCTGTTAGTGTTTGTCTTATGCATTGAGGTGTTCCTATATTGGGTGCGTAGATGTTTACAATTGTGTCCTCCTTTTGTATTGATCCCTTGATCATTATGTAGCATCCTTACTTATCTCTTGTAGTCTTTATTTTAAGGTCTATTTTGTCTGATATGAGGATTGCTACTCCAGCTTTCTTTTCTTCCCATTTGCATAGAAGATTTTTTTTTTTTCCAACCTCTCCTATGTGTCTTTAGGTCTGAAGTGGGTTTCTTGTAGACAGCATATATATGGGTCTTGTTTTGTATCCATTAGTCAATCTATGTCTTTTGGTTGGACTATTTAATCCATTTACATTTAAAGTAAGTATTGATATGTATGTTCGTGTTGCCATTTTCTTAATTGTTTGGGTTTAATTTTGTAAATCTTTTTTCTTCTCTTGTATTTCTTGACTGTTTAACAAGAAATTCTATTAAGTCTGTTTAACATTTAGTCTGTTTAACTTAAACTGTTAAACAGTCTAAGTCTGTTTAACATTTGTTGTACAGCTAGTTTGGTGGTACTGAATTCTCTTAACTTTTGCTTGTCTGAAAAGCTTTTTATTTCTCCATCAATTTTGAATGAGATACTTGCTGGGTACAGTAATCTTGGTTGTAGAGTTCTCCCCTTCAGTACTTTAAATATAACCTGCTATTCCCTTCTAGCCTGCAGAGTCTCTGCTGAAAGGTTAGCTGTTAAGCATATGGGGTTTTCCTTGTATGCTACTTGTTTCTTCTTCCTTTCTGCTTTTAATATTTTCTTTGTGTTTAGTCTTTGTTAGTCTGATTAGTATGTGTCTTAGTGTGTTTCTCTTTGGGTTTATCCTGTATGGGACTCTTTGTGACGCTTGGATTGATTAAATATTTCCTTTTCCATGTTGGAGAACTTTTCAACTATAATCTCTTCAAAAATTTTCTCATACCATTTCTTTTCTTCTCTTCTTCTGGGACCCCTATAATTTAAATGTTGGTGCATTTGATATTGTCCCAGTGGTCTCTGAGACTGTCCTCAGTTCTTTTCATTCCTTTTACTTTATTCTGCTCTTCAGAAGTTATTTCCACAATTTTATCTTTCAGCCCACTGATTCGTTCTTCTGCTTCAGATATTCTGCTAGTGATTCCTTTTAGAGTATTTTTAATTTCAGTAATTGTGTTGTTTGTCACTGTATGCTTATTCTTTAATTCTTCTAGACCTTTGTTAATTGATTCTTGCATTTTTTCCATTTTGTTTTCAAGGCTTTTGATCATCTTTACTATTATTATTCTGAATTCTTTTTCAGATAGTTTGCCTATTTCCTCTTCATTTGTTTTGACTTCTGTGTTTCTAGTTTGTTCCTTCATTTGTGTAGTATATCTCTGCCTTTTTATTTTATTTTTTTTAACTTATTGTGTTTGAGGTCTCCTTTTCCCAAGCTTCAAGGTTGAA
This sequence comes from Bos mutus, assembly GCF_027580195.1. Classification (NCBI taxonomy): domain Eukaryota; kingdom Metazoa; phylum Chordata; class Mammalia; order Artiodactyla; family Bovidae; genus Bos; species Bos mutus. The sequence goes on from NC_091633.1 coordinate 71,239,441, forward strand.
TTCTTTCTTCCTTTTGGTTTCAGCCCTCTTAAGGTTGATCCAGTAGTTTGTGTAGGGTTCGAATAGTGTGAGATTTGTGTTAGTTTTTGTTAGTTTGTTTGTCCTCTGATGGGCAAGCCTGAGTGAAGTGGTAATCCTGTCTGCTGATGATTGGGTTTGGGTTTGTATTGTATTTGTTTGTTGTTTAGATGAGGCATCCTACACAGGGTGCTACTGGTGGTTGTGTGATGCCAGGTATTGAATTCCAGTGGTTTCCATTGTGTGCGTTCTCACTGTTTGAAACCCCCTAGGGTTAGTTCTCTGGTAGTCTAAGATCTTGGAGTCAGTCCTCCCATTCCAAAGGCTCAGGGCTTGATCTCTGTCAGGAATTAAGATTCCACAAGTGATTTTTTATGGCATTAAGTGAGAATAAAACAAATATTCGAATATGAGAAACAAAAGATGAAGCCCAAACACCAGTTACAAAATCAGGCCAATAGTAATTAAAATAATGGAATATACACATAAACATATACACCCATAAGCAAAGTCAAAACAGTCCAACATAATTAAAGTACATTAGTTTGACACAGCAAACAAAGGAAATCAAAAATTATATTTACCAGTTAAGAAGAAAACTAGCTAAAGCACAAACGGGAAAGCAAAACTAAAGCAAAGTGCCAAGTGGAGAATAAAGCAGTGAAAGTGAAACTAACAAATATGTTGAAAGGAAAGGAAGGAAAGAAAAGAAAGAAAGAAAGAATGGATATGCAAAGTTAAATAGAGATAGATGAAGAAAATGTATATACATTAAAGATTAACTGCAAGGGGAAAAGAATAGCAAGAAAGGTAAGAAAAGGAATAAATGTATAAAAATATAATAGGTTAAAAAAACTAAAATTATAAAAAAAGAGGGGGAAAATGGAAGAAGAAAAAAAGGAAAACTCCACAGAACTTCAAAGTTCCAGTGTAGAGGCAGAGGTTTATAACAGCTATAAAAAGTGTGACTAAATATACACATATACATAAACACCCATAAGCAAAATCAAAACAGTCCAACAAAAGTAAAGTACAATAGCTTGACCAGCAAACAAAGGTAATCAAAAATGATATCTACCAGAACAAAACTAACTCATGCACAAACTGGAATACAAAACTAAAGCAAGGGGAATTGGGGAATAAAGCAATGAAAATAAAACTAACAAATATGTTGAGAGAAAAGGAAAGAAAGAAAAGAAAGAAAATAAATATGCAAAGTTAAATAGAGGTAGATAAAGAAGATTATTTTTTTAATTTATTTATTTATTATAATTGAAGGCTGATTACTTTTACAATATTGTGGTGGTTTTTGCCATACATTCACATGAATCAGCCATGGGTACACATGTGTTCCCAATCCTAAACCTCCCTCCGACCTCCCTCCCCATCCCATCCTTCAGGGTCATCCCAGTGCAGCAGCCCTGGGCACCCTGTCTCATGCATGGAATCTGGACTGATGATCTATTTCACATATGAAAATATACATGTTTCAGTGCTATTCTCTCAAATCATCCCACCCTCACCTTCTCCCACAGAGTCCAAAAGTCTGTTCTTTACATCTGTGTCTCTTTTGCTGTCTCACATATAGGGTCATCATTACCATTTTTCTAAATTCTATATATAGGCGTTAATATACTGCATTGGTGTTTTTCTTCACTCTGTATAATACGCTCCAGTTTCATCCACCTCATTAGAACTGATTCAAATGCATTCTTTTTAATAGCTGAGTAATATTTGACTGTGTATATGTACCACAGCTTTCTTATTTATATATTAAAGATTAACTGCAAGGGGAAAAGAGCAGTAAGAAAAGCAAATGAAGGAATAAATGTAGAAAAATAGTAATAGGTTTAAAAATTAAAAATTGAAATTAAAAAAAGAAAAATAAGTAAATAAAGGAAAACTCCCCAGAACTACAAAAGCCCAATGTAGAGGAACAGGTTTATAACAATAAAAAATGTGACTGAGAAAAAAAGGAGAAAAAAAGCTCAAAATCTTAATTAGATCACATAGTGCCAACAACTACAATTAGGGGAGGGGGGAGAAAAAAAAATCCAAAAGAATCTACAGAACAAGTCAAAGCATAAGAATAATAAATGTTTTTCTTGAGTCACTGCTGTCAGAGTCCTTTCCCTTCCTAGGAGTCACAGTCCACCTCACCTCCTTAGGATGCCCTCTAACACTGTGCTGAGCTCTGGACCTGCTGTGGGGGTAGCTCAGATTCTAATTGGTCCTACTTGGACCTACTTGGTCTAATTGGTCCTACTCCAATGTGTTCTTGCCTCCAATGTCCACAGCTATCAGAACTAGTGCATTTTCTTTTGTGGGAGATCTCAATGACCTTTTATATAAAAGGTCATTCCATAGACACAGAGTCTACCTAGTTGATCATGTGGCTTTAATCTGGAGCTGTACGGCTCGTGGGAGGGTTTTGGGTCTTCTTCCTTAGTCACACTGCCCCTGGGTTTCAACTGTGGTTTTATTTCCACCTCTGCATGTGGGTCGTCCACTGGGGTTTGCTCCTGAGGCTGCCCTGGAGAACTTGGGTCTTCCTCTGTGAGGGCAAGGTGTGGAGGTAGTTCGGCCGCTTGGGTCATAGGGGTTCTGGCAACATGAGGTACTCAGGGGAATTAGCAGCTAGGGAAGCAGGAAATATAGGGCTCTAGATGGGTATGGCAACTGGTATTGGCCAATACACTCCAGTATTCTTGCCTGGAGAATGCCCCCTCCCCCAACAGAGAACCCTGGTAGGCCACAGTCTACAGGATCGCAAAGAGTAGGATACTACTGAAATGACTCTGTGTACATAGGTGCAAGACTTTTTTTGCCTGTTGCAGCTCTGCCCCAGTGAAAGTTGAGCAAAGGTTTCATAGCTGCTTGGCTTGTGGGGACCCTGGCAGTGCCAAGTGTGCAGGGACATGGACTCCCTCTGACTGCAGGTTATGACCCTATCAGAATCTTTTTTCGAGTCTCTTGTAGTTGCCAATCAGAGGGCCTCTTTGGCCAGTGTTTCTTCGTAGCTCTGCCCTTTCAGGCATTTAGAGGGCTTCCTTGCCTGCGGTTCTTCTCTGTTATTTGGCACATCAGACACTTAAAGGAGGTGTTTGATTGTCCAGCCTCTCTACTATTCAGCTGCCAATGCTGGTGTGTGTAGGGAGAGAGGCTATGGTGATGGCTCCACCCTTATGTGTGACTCAGCAGTATAGCCTTGCTTTCATGGCTGCCCAGCTTTCCTCCAAAGGCATTTCACACCATAGTCTCCTCCCTCACATCCCCTCGATCTGTCTCTCTACAGTCAACAGCAGCCCTCATCTGGGAATTACTCCACAGTTCCTAAACTCCAACTCCCAGCCACTGTGCTGTCTGGGGTATGTATGGCTGCTGTAAGGACTATCTGCTTCTCATTCCATTTAGGAATGCTGCAGATCAGCTGTTTTGCTCTCAGCCTTAAATGTTTCTCCTCTGACTCAATTGCCCCAATGTGGGGATTGGACCCCTGCTTCAGTTCCCCCACCTGCAGGTCCAGTCTTACTAACACTCCTGCTTTACCCACTAGTTCCTTCATCCTACTGAGTTTTGCGTGGGTCTATATATTCTTTTCAGCTGGTCAGGTACTCTTGTCTGCTCTCAGCTGGTGTTCTGCATTCACTTCTGTGTCTGAAGGTGTGTTCCTGATGTATCCATGGAAAGAGATATACTCCATGCCCACCTACTCCTCCACCACTTTGTTCTCTGTCTTTTTATTTTTTATGGTTTCTTTTGCTGTCCAAAGCTTGTAAGTTTGTTTATTTTTTTGTTTATTTTCATTTTTATTTTTACTGCTTTGGAAGAAGAGATTTATCTAAGAAAATGTTGGCACAGTTTGTGTCAGAAAATATTTTTTCTGTGTTCTAGGAATTTTGTGGTGTCATTTCTTATGTTTAAGTTTTTAAGTCATTTTGAGTTTATTTTTGTATATTGTTGAGAGGATTTGTTCTAACTTCATTAGACTGATTTGCATGCAGTTGCCCAACTTTCCCAATACCACTTACTGAGGAAACTGTCTTTTTCTCAGTGTATATTCTTGCTTCTTTTGTCAAAAATTAATTGACCATAACTGTGTGAGTTTCTGGTTTCTCTATTTTCTTCCATTGCTGAACGTCTCTTTTTGTGCCAATACCATTACTGGGGTTTGTAGTGTGTATATATATATATATATATACACATATATATTCATGTATATGTATATATATATATATATACATACATATATATATACATATTCATATGTATATACACATATACATATGAATATTATATATGAACCACTTTGCTGTATCCTGAAATTAATACTTTGTAAATAACAAACAAACAAAAAAAAGTTGACAGATCACATCTAAAAAAAAAAAAAAAGGTATTTTAAAAACTACATTCCCTTTCTGATATTTTCTTGTTAGTATAAAGAAATACAACAAACTTCTGTATCCCACTATGTTTCTGAATTTGTTTATCAGTTCTAGCAGATTTTGTGTGGATTCTTTAGGGTTTTCCATATATAGTATTACATCATGTGCATATCATTACAATCTTACCTGTTCCCATCCAATTTGGATGATTTTTACTTCTTTTTCTTGTCTGATTGCTATGGCTAGTACTTCTAATATTATGTTGAAGAGAAGTGATGAGAGTGGGCATCCTTTTCTTGTTTCAGATTTTGGCTGAATTGGCTTTCAACTTTTCACCATTGAATATTATGTTGGCTATAGGTTTGACACTAACAGCTTTCTCTATTTTGAGATATGTTCCATGCACACGCACTGTGGTAAAATTTTTTTACCATGAATGGATGCTGAACTTTGAGAAAAGCTTTTTCTGTTTCTATTGAGAGAATCGTGTAGTTTTTGTCTTTTGTTTATGTGGTGTAGCACATTGATTTATTTGAACATGTTGAACTCACCTCATGAACTTCGAATGAATCACACTTAGTCATTGTGTATGAACTTTTTTGTGTGCTGTTGGATTCAGTATGCTAATATTTTGTTGAGAATATTTGCATCTATACTTCTAAAAGATATTGAGGTGTAATTCTCTTTTTGGTGATGTCTTTGTCTGGTTTTGGCATCAGGGTAATGGTGGCTTCAACAACAGACTGGTTCCAAATGGGGAAAGGGGTACGTCAAGGCTGTATGTTTTTACCCTGCCTATTTAATTTATATGCACAGTACATCATGTGAAATGCCAGGCTGGATGAAGCACAAGCAGGAATCAAGATTGCCAGGAGAAATATCAACAACCACAGATATGCAGATGACACCATATCATGACACCATTTCCCTTATGGCAGAAAGCGAAGAACTTTAGAGCCTCTTGATGAAAGTGAAAGAAAAGAGTGAAAAAGCTGGCTTAAAATTCAACACTCAAAACACTAAGATCATGGAATCTGGTCCCACCACTTCATGGCAAATAGATGGAAAAACAATAGAGACAGTGACAGGATTTATTTAGAGAAGGGGCTAAGATCACTGCAGATGGTGACTGCAGCCATGAAATTAAAAGACACTTGCTCCTTGGAAAAAAAGCTATGAAAAATAAATAAAAAAAAAAAAAAAGAAAAGCTATGACCAACCTAGACAGCATAGTAAAAAGCAGAGGCATTACTTTGCCAACAAAGTTCCATCTAGTCAAAGCTATGATTTTTCCAGTAGTCATGTATGGATGTGAGAGTTGGACTATAAAGAAAGCTGAGTGCCAAATAATTGATGCTTTTGAACTGTGGTGTTGAAGAAGATTCTTGTAAGTCGCTTAGACTACAAGGAGATAAAACCAGTTAATCTTATAAGAAATCAACCCTGAATATTCATGGGAAGGGCTGAAGCTGAAGTTCCAATACTTTGGCCACCTAATGTGAAGAACTACTCATTGGAAATGACCGTGTTGCTTGGAAAGATTGAAGGCAGGAGGAGAAGGAAATGACAGAGAATAAGATGGTTAGATGGCATCACTGACTTGATGGATGTGAGTTTGAGCAAGCTCCAGGAGTTGATGATGGGCAGGGAAGCCTGGTGTGCTGGAGTCCATGGGGTCGCAAAGAGTCAGACATGACTAAACGACTGAACTGAACTGAATGGTGGCCTTATACAATGTCCATGAGAGTTTTTCCTCCGCTTTAATTGTTTAAGAGTTTGAGAAGTTTGGGATGCACATGTAGGCATTCCTATATTTAAAATTGATAACCAACAAGGACCTACTTTATAGCACATGAAAATCTGTTCAATATTATGTGGCAGCCTTGAGGGAAGGGGAGTTAGGGGAGAATAGATATATAAGTATGTATGGCTGAATCCTTTTGCTGTTTATCTGAAGCTATTACAACATTGCTAATTGGCTATACCCCAATATAGAGATAAAAGTTAAAAGAATAAATAATAATTTTAAAAAGGAGTTTGAGAAGGATCTGCATAAGTCCTTGGTATGTTTGGTAGACTTTGCATGTGAAGCCATCTGATACTGGACTTTTGTTTGTAGAAAGTTTTTTTTTAAGTTACAGGTTCTTTCTCTGATCAAACTGTTTCTTTTTGACTCACTTTGGTGGGCTGCATATTTCTAGAAACTTGTCAGTGTGTCTTACATTGATAAATTTTTTGGCATATAATTGTGCATTTATTGTTGTGGTGGTTGTTATTTAGTTGTGTCTGACTCTTTGCGACCCCATGAACTATAGCCCGCCAGGCTCCTCTGTGCATGGAATTTCCCAAGCAAGAATACTTGAATTGCCATTTCCTCCTCCAGGAGATCTTTCCAACCCAGGTCTCCTGCATTGGCTGTCAGATTCTTTACCACTGAGCGACTTGGGGAGTATCCCTCCCTCCTTTTTATTTTTATTTTTTATTGTTCTGTGGTAGTTATATCTCATTTTTCATTTCTTATTTTGTTTGTGTTTTTTCTTTTCTTTGTGGTTAACCTGGCCAGATGTTTGTCAAGCTTGTCTATCCTTTCAAAAAAGAAGCTCTTGTTTCTTAAATTTGTTTTATTTATTTTCTTTCTGATATTTATTATCTTTCTTATGCTGAATTTAGTTTTTTATTCTTCTTCTTCTTCTTTTAAGTTGTAGGTTAGATTGTTTATTTTAGATTTTTCTCATTTTTTGAGGAAAGCTTGTATTACTAGGAACTTTCCTCTAATAACTGCTTTTGCTGCATTTCATAGATTTTGTATGATTCTGTTTTCATTGTCATTTGTCTCAACTTAATTTTTTATTTCCTCTTTGATTTCATTGTTGACTTATTGGTGTTTTAGTAACATGTTGTTTAGTCTCCAAGTAATCACTCTTTTTCTCATTTCTTTTCATGTGGCTAATTTCAAGTTTCATATTGTTCTGATCAGAAAAGATGCTTGGAACAATTTCTATATTCTTAATTTTTGTTTCTGCTTCCTGTGTGCCCTAGTATGTGGTCAATCCTAGAGGATCTTCCATGTGCACTTGAAAAGAATATGTATTCCACTTTTTTTTTTTTTTAATCTAATGTCCTGAAAATATCAAATCTAACTGTTCTGTTGCATAATTAGTACTTCTTTTGCTTTTCCGATCCCCTATCTGGAAGATACATCCATTGATGTGAGTGGGGTGTTAAAGTGTCCTACTATTACTGTGTTCCTGAAAATTTCTCCCTTTATATCTGTTAGTATTTGCTTTCTGTATTTAGGTGCTCCTTCAGTAGGGGCATATATTTTTATGAGTGTAAAATCCTTTTCTTGTGTTGATCCTTTTAACCATATCTAATGTCCTTCTTTACCTTTCTTTATGGCCTTTGTTTTAAAATCTTCTTTGTCCAATATGAGTCTTACAACCCCCACTGTGTCACTTTGATTTGTATGTAATCTCTTTTTCCATCCCTTCAATGTGTGTGTCCTCTGCCCTAAAGAGGGTCTCTTGTAAGTAGCATATTATAGGTTCTTGTTTTCTCATCCATTCTTCCACCCTTTGTCTTTTGATTAGAGCATTTAATCCAGTGACATTTAAGGCAGCTATTGATGGATATATATTTACTAAGATTTTAAACCTTGTTTTCTTATTGGTCTTATATTTCTTCTTTGTCCCTTTCCTTTTATGATTTAAGATTTTCTTCCATAACATTTTTCTTTTTGTTTCTTTGTAAATCTATTGTGTATTTTTTATTTGTTCTTACCTTGTTTTTCAAGTATGCTAACACCCACCCCTTTTTTACCTACTTGCTTTAGACAAGTAGTTATATATGCTTAAGCACGTTCGGGTGGGTGGGTGGGGAGAGGTGGTCTACATTTTCTTACTCTCCTTTCCCACATTTTATTATTTTGATGTCCTCTTTTACTTCAGGTTCATCCTTTGCTGTTCATTGTGATTGTTAGCACTTCTGATTTTTTTAAATCTCTGTACTGGCTTATTTGAGTGATTTATTTGTCAATTGTTTTTCCCTTTCCTATAGATTCTTATTAATTGTCTAGAGAATACCCTTCAATATTTACTTTTGGATAGATCTAGTTTTGTTGTATTCCTTTAGTTTTTGCTTGTCTGAAAAAATTTCCTCTCTCTTTATAATCTAAAAGTCTTGATGGGCAGAGTAGCATAGGTTGCAGATTTTTCCCTTTCAAAACTCTGAATATATCTTCCCAGTCCATTCTGGCTTGCAATGTTTTTGTAGAGAAATAAGTTTATACCCTTATATAGGTTCCCTTGTAAAAAACACTTGCTTTTCTCTTGCCTTTAGAATCTTCTTTTTAACTTTTGCCATTTTTTACAATATGATTTTTGTGCACTCTATTTGGGTTTATCATGTTTGGGGCCCTTTGTATTTCTTATTCCTGGATATCTGTTTCCTGCCTTAGATTTGGTAAGTTTTCATAATATCTTCAAATACATATTCAATCTCCTTTTCTCTTTGTTTTCCTTTTGAAGTCCCTATTATGTGTAGACTGGCACACTTTATATTATATCAACTCTTTTTTTTTTTTTTCATTTTGTTTTCTGTCTGATATCCTGATTAGGTGATTTCCATTATCTATCTTCCAGGCTGTTTATTTATTCTTCTGCATTATTCAATCTGCTATTAGCTTTAGCTCAGCTTTCATCTCTGCAAATAATTTTTCTGATTTTTTTTTTGTATAGTTTCCTTGTAAGTATTATATTGTATAGTTTATAATTCCTTTTTATAGTACTCTGCATTTCTGTCAATGGTTTTTCTTACTTCTTTCCATATTTTTATTATTTCCTTTTTAATTTTATATCAGTTAAACTGAAGAAGTCTGCTTCATGATTTGTTCCTTTAGGGAAATGCTCTTGGTCTTTTAACTGGGAGTGATTCCTTGCTTCATCATTTTACTTATATTTCTCTTGCTCTGTGAGTTTATGAGAAATAGTTATCTACTATGGTCTTAGAGGGCTATTTGTATGTGAAGGGAATCCCTGTGCTTGTGTGGGATTAATATATTATATATTAACTTATTTTATATTATATATTTTATATATAATTACATATGCATTTATTATATATTTTATATATATGATTGAGGGCAGGAAGAGAAGGGGACGACAAAGAATGAGATGGTTGGATGGCATCACCAACTCAATGGACATGGGTTTTGGTGGACTCTGGGAGTTGGTCATGGATAGGGATGCCTGGCGTGCTGTGGTTCAAGGGGTTGCAAAGAGTTGGACATGACTGGGCGACTGAACTGAACTGATATATAACAATTATATGTATGATTATATATAATTTTATATATTTAATATACAATTATTATATTTTATCTATAATATAATTATATATGCAATAATTATATACAATATATAATTGTTATGTAATATAATTATTTAAAATTATATATTTTAATATAAAATATAATTATATAATATATAATTTCATATTACAATAATTTTATAATAATATATTTTATATTAATACAATAATAGCATAGAGGGCTGCTTTTAGTTTGATCGCCTGCTGCCTCTTTCCTCAGCATGTACTGATTGCTTGCTATCCCCTTGGTAGGGGATGTGCAGATGCAGTGGCTGGTCCTTGGTCTTAAGGCTCTTGCCAGTGGTTGACTCAACTGCAACTCCAGGGCACACGGTGGGAGTAGAGACAGCTAACAAGCACTTCTGGAGTTTGGATAGGTGTTGACTAGGGCCAAAGATCAGTCCCAGAGTCCAAAGGTGAGTTGGTGGGGAATCATGACCACTCCTGATTTTACCATTTCTGGGACACAGGAGGCAGTATGTAGGGCCTGTGACCACTCCTGGGGTCCAGGAGGGTATTGGTGAATGGCCAACATTTTAATTAGAAATTTCCTCTGGAATATTCATCCTTAAGCATCCTTAAGCACCCATTCATCCTTAAGCATTTCAACACTGATGCTTATTTCTTCCGATCAGCTTTGTTCTCTATCAATGATACAATCACAGAGCTCTCCCAATTGAAAAAACTTTAAGATGGTCTTTGGGTCAGCCCTCTCTTATTCATCTTCTAATTTCATTCTCCAATTTACCAAGCCTTCCATTTTTCTCTTGAATAATTTCAGATTCATTACTTCATCTCCATTTCCACTGATGATATCCTTGTGGTGACCTTCATCTTCAAAACACCTACAAACTATTGTTCAAGAGTTCATAGATCCTAGTCCATCCCACTTATTTTAATGTTAATTATGTATAAATATCCATTCCTCACTTCAATTTCTGTTCTTACCTTTATTTTTCCTTTTCTTCCTCTGACGTCTTAGCCTGCTTCTTTGAACTGATTTCTTCCACATCCTTAACATCTTACTCCACTCAGCCACATTGACATAATCTTAGCTCAGGACGTGCTTACTCTTCCCTTCCACCCAAAATGCATTGTCCCCTAATCTTCTCATAGCTCACTCTTACAACCTTCAGATTCGTCCTCCATCACTCTCCTGACATGCATTTACTGCCTTTGATGCTTTTACCATTTCCATATGTGCTCACTAGAATGTAAATATTATAAAGAAGAAATTTTCTTCCTTTTGTAATCCTCTTTAACAGAATTATCTTCAAAAACTACAATAGATTAGGAACTCAATAAATATTTGTTGCATAAATTATTTCTCATTTTTGTTATTTTGTTCCTTATACATAGTAATACAATTTAATGTTCTCATGTTCTCTACTTTACTGGGATCATTTTTTCTTTCCTCATTGTAGCATTAATGTGAGTACCAGCTGAAATTCTTTTATGAAGTTCAGATTTATCAATATATGGGAAGAGGGAAAAATTCCTGGACTTCTTTTCTACTGTTTTCCTCTCTTGCAGCAGTTGCTGGGGTAGTTCTCCCTCCATTACCTCTGGCTGTCAGAAAGCCATGATCTTCACCCATTCTTGGGATTTCAAACCTGTTTTCTTAGAGAATGTGGTCTAGCCTCTCAGATTCCCTTTGAATGAACAAAATGAACTTTAATAGAGCCCTTTCCACCAAATAGGTGTTGAGGCTTGCTGTCATCCTCATAGGTGTGATTCCATTTATATAAAATGTCTACAATAGGCAACTCCATAGAGACAGAAAGTTGGCTAGTGGGAGCCTAGGACTGAGGAGTGCCTCCCCATATACAGTTAATGTCTGACATTTCCTCTTCCTGCTACAATAAGTGATTAAAACCTGACAACTCATACTAATGATTAACATGAATTATTTATTAATTTCATAACATACATTCAGTCTTCACAACAACTCAGTGAAGCAGGTACTATTAAGCTTCCATTAGCAGATAAAGAAAATTAGGCTTAGAAATTTAACTAATTCATCATATGAAATAAATACGTGAAAGAGTCAGGTCTGACCACAAAGCCCACCACCCTATCCCACTTCCACCATCATACTAAATCTCTTTTGGATCAAGTTTATCAAGTAAACATTAAATCCTCTTTTGATCAAGTAGGTGAGTACATTAATGAATAAATGAATGAAAAATGCATTTATTTTCCATAGGCATAAATTCATAATCTAATCCATAATCTTTTAGGAAACTTCAAGGTCAAGTGATGATTCCAAGACATTCCAATAAAGTGGAAATTTTTAAATTACAAATTGGCTGCGTGGGCGCAGGAGGGCCTAGAGGAGCTATCCCACGTTGAAAGTCGGGAAGGGCAGCGGTGAGGAGATACCCCTTGTCCAAAGTAAGGAGCAATGGCTGCGCTTTGCTGGAGCAGCCGTGAAGAGATACCCCATGCCCAAGGTAAGAGAAACCCAAGTAAGACGGTAGGTGTTGCAAGAGGACATCACAGGGCAAACACACTGAAACCATACTCACAGAAAACTAGTCAATCTAATCACACTAGGACCACAGCCTTGTCTAACTCAATAAAACTAAGTCATGCCCGTGGGGCAACCCAAGATAGGCGGGTCATGGTGGAGAGATCTGACAGAATGTGGTCCGCTGGAGAAGGAAATGGCAAACCACTTCAGTATTCTTGCCTTGAGACCCCCATGAACAGTATGAAAAGGCAAAATGAAGGATACTGAAAGAGAAACTCCCCAGGTCAGTAGGTGACCAAATGCTACTGAAGATCAGTGGAGAAATAACTCCAGAAAGAATGAAGGGATGGAGCCAAAGCAAAAAGAATACCCAGCTGTGGATGTGACTGGTGATAGAAGCAAGGTCCGATGCTGTAAAGAGCAATATTGCATAGGAACCTGGAATGTCAGGTCCATGAATCAAGGCAAATTGAAAGTGGTCAAGCAAGAGATGGCAAGAGTGAATGTCGACATTCTAGGAATCAGCGAACTGAAATGGACTGGAATGGGTGAATTTAACTCAGATGACCATTATATCTACTACTGCGGGCAGGAATCCCTCAGAAGAAATGGAGTGGCCATCATGGTCAACAAAAGAGTCCGAAATGCAGTATTTGGATGCAATCTCAAAAACGACAGAATGATCTCTGTTCGTTCCCAAGGCAAACCATTCAATATCACAGTAATCCAAATCTATGCCCCAACCAGTAACGCTGAAGAAGCTAAAGTTGAATGGTTCTATGAAGACCTACAAGACCTTTTAGAACTAACACCCAAAAAAGATGTCCTTTTCATTATAGGGGACTGGAATGCAAAAGTAGAAAGTCAAGAAACACCTGGAGTAACAGGCAAGTTTGGCCTTGGAATATGGAATGAAGCAGGGCAAAGACTAAGAGAGTTTTGCCAAGAAAATGCACTGGTCATAACAAACACCCTCTTCCAAAAACACAAAAGAAGACTCTATACATGGACATCACCAGATGGTCAACACCAAAATCAGATTGATTATATTCTTTGCAGCCAAAGATAGAGAAGCTCTATACATTCAGCAAAAACAAGACCAGGAGCTGATTGTGGCTCAGATCATGAACTCCTTATTGCCAAATTCAGACTTAAATTGAAGAAAGTAGGGAAAACCACTAGGCCATTCAGGTATGACCTAAATCAAATCCCTTATGATTATACAGTGGAAGTGAGAAATAGATCTAAGGGACTAGATCTGTTAGATGAGTGCCTAATGACCTATGGAATGAGGTTCGTGACACTGTACAGGAGACAGGGATCAAGACCATCCCCATGGAAAAGAAATGCAAAAAAGCAAAATGGCTGTCTGGGGAGGCCTTACAAATAGCTGTGAAAAGAAGAGAAGTGAAAAGCAAAGGAGAAAAGGAAAGATATAAACATCTGAATGCAGAGTTCCAAAGAATAGCAAGAAGAGATAAGAAAGCCTTCTTCAGCAATCGATGCAAAGAAATAGAGGAAAACAACAGAATGGGAAAGACTAGAGATCTCTTCAAGAAAATCAGAGATACCAAAGGAATAATTCATGCAAAGATGGGCTCAATAAAGGACAGAAATGGTATGGACCTAACAGAAGCAGAAGATATTAAGAAGAGGTGGCAAGAATACACAGAAGAACTGTACAAAAAAGATCTTCATGACTCAGATAATCACAATGGTGTGATCACTGACCTAGAGCCAAATATCCTGGAATGTGAATTTAAGTGGGCCTTAGAAAGCATCACTATGAACAAAGCTAGTGGAGGTGATGCAATTACAGTTGAGCTATTCCAAATCCTGAAAGATGATGCTGTGAAAGTGCTGCACTCAATATGCCAGCAAATTTGGAAAACTCAGCAGTGGCCACAGGACTGGAAAGGTCAGTTTTCATTCCAATCCCAAAGAAAGGCAAAGCCAAAGAATGCTCAAACTACTACATATTTGCACTCATCTCACACGCTAGTAAAGTAATGCTCAAAATTCTCCAAGCCAGGCTTCAGCAATATGTGAACCGTGAACTTCCTGATGTTCAAGCTGGTTTTAGGAAAGGTAGAGGAACCAGAGATCAAATTGCCAACATCCACTGGATCATAGAAAAAGCAAGAGAGTTCCAGAAAGGCATCTATTTCTGCCTTATTGACTATGCCAAAGCCTTTGACTGTGTGGATCACAAGAAACTGTGGGAAATTCTGAAAGAGATGGGAATACCAGACCACCTGACCTGCCTCTTGAGAAATCTGTATGCAGGTCAGGAAGCAACAGTTAGAACTGGACATGGAACAACAGACTGGTTCCAAATAGGAAAAGGAGTTCGTCAAGGCTGTATATTGTCACCCTGTTTATTTAATTTATATGCAGAGTACATGATGAGAAACGCTGGACTGGAAGAAACACAAGCTGGAATCAAGATTGCCAGGAGACATATCAATAACCTCAGATATACAGATGACACCACCCTTATGGCAGAAAGTGAAGAGGAACTAAAAAGCCTCTTGATGAAAGTGAAAGAGGACAGTGAAAAAGTTGGCTTAAAGCTCAACATTCAGAAAACTAAGATCATGGCATCTGGTCCCATCACTTCATGGGAAATAGATGGGGAAACAGTGGAAACAGTGTCAGACTTTATTTTTCTGGTCTCCAAAATCACTGCAGATGGTGATTGCAGCCATGAAATTAAAAGACGCTTACTCCTTGGAAGGAAAGTTATGACCAACCTAGATAGCATATTGAAAAGCAGAGACATTACTATGCCAACAAAGGTTCGTCTAGTCAAGGCTATGGTTTTTCCTGTGGTCATGTATGGATGTGAGAGTTGGACTTTGAAGAAGGCTGAGCACTGAAGAATTGATGCTTTTGAACTGTGGTGTTTGAGAAGACTCTTGAGAGTCCCTTGGACTGCAAGGAGATCCAACCAGTCCATTCTGAAGATCAGCCCTGGGATTTCTTTGGAAGGAATGATGCTAAAGCTGAAACTCAGTACTTTGGCCACCTCATGTGAAGAGTTGACTCATTGGAAAAGACTCTGATGCTGGAAGGGATTGGGGGCAGGAGGAGAAGGGGACGACAGAGGATGAGATGGCTGGATGGCATCACTGACTCGATGGGCATGCGTCTAGTCAACTCCGGGAGTTGGTGATGGACAGGGAGGCCTCGTGTGCTGTGATTCATGGGGTCGCAAAGAGTCGAACACGACTGAGCGACTGATCTCATCTGATATGAACTGTAGTCTATATAAGTCGGAGAAGGCAATGGCACCCCACTGCAGTACTTTTGCCTGGAAAACCCCGTGGATGGAGGAGCCTGTTAGGCTGCAGTCCATGGGGTCGCTAAGAGTCGGACACGAATGAGCAACTTCTCTTTCACTTTTCACTCATGCATTGGAGGAGGCAATGGCAACCCACTGCAGTGTTCTTGCCTGGAGAATCCCAGGGATGGGGGAGCCTGGTGGGCTGCCGTCCATGGGGTCGCACAGAGTTGGACACGACTGAAGGGACTTAGCAGCAGCAGCAGTCTACATAAGTAAAAATGAACTAACCTGGTCTTTTTTATCATCTTCTGAAAAATAATTATTTTAGGATGAACTCAGGAGACAACAATCAAAAATATCAACATTTTGTACTCTCTTAGCTATAATTTAATTTTTCCTTTAAATTTGCACTTTGAAGCAGTGATTTTTCTCAAGAGTCAGAGAAAATTAAAATGGTAAATAACCAGCCCTTTTTGTTCCTGAAACAAGCTACCCAATGCTAGAAATTCTGGTTTCAGCATGTGCTAAGATAAGAGTCAGATATTAGCCAGCTGAAACAATATCTCCAAGTGCATCTAAATAAAAATTTAATCTTCATTTAAAAATCTGAAATCAAAATGGAGTTCATGATTCCCAATAAGATTCAAGAAATTTTAAGTCAAGAAATTGTAGCTGCTGCTGCTGCTAAGTCACTTCAGTCGTGTCCGACTCTGTGTGACCCCATAGACGGCAGCCCACCAGGCTCCCCCATCCCTGGGATTCTCCAGGCAAGAACACTGCAGTGGGTTGCCATTAACTAGTGAATCTATAAACCTGCTCTTTGCCAGAGGTATCCATAGAACATTGAGAATAAAAAAGTAAATAAGATTCTAGATACAATCACCTATTCTCTGATTCCTGTACATTGAACTAAAAATAGTGAACATGCTCAATATTTTTCTGGTTAATTATTTGTAATTTTTCACATGTCAAATCTTGATTTGGAAGAATGATCATATGCCCCACCACTGGGAGGTGCTGGGGTGAGGAGGAGAGTTGATGGAAGGGGTATGTATATTATAAGGAGAGTTTGGGTGGGGAGGGCAAGCCTATCCACTCCCCCTGAATCTCTAACAAGGAAAATGAATAAAACTGTCAAGCAGACAGAACAACCTGCTGAGGAACCTGGAAAACTATATATAAGCATTCATTCTCAGGGTCACAGAAAAAAGCATTAGGCTTAATACCATATAAATTAGTTTCAGGAAAAATGGAATTTGAATTATAATTGAGACATAATGCCTGGATACTTTGGTTTTTCACTAGAGCTCACTGCCATCAGATGAGCCAGATGTACAAGAGCATGTTTCCCAAAGTGTGACACACAAATCCCAGCATTAGAGTTATAAATTGATAAAAGAATACTGGTGTCACATCAAAGTCAATGAATAAACAATCTGCAGTTTGTAATAATACACCAGTGATTCTTATTTATACTACAATTTGAAAATTGGAAGCAGGGATTGAATAATGTTTTAGGTAACTAATATTTTTAAGAGAAATGGAAAGTGCAGGTTTGTGATTAGTATTGAGTATAATACAAGAATGAAGAAAAAGTCAGCTTAGCTTTTAGAAAACAGAAAACAAATCAAGGGAAAATAAATTTAATATTTAGATGTAATATTTAGAGAGCTTAAACCAAGTTTTTATTTTCTAATTTCCCTTTCTTTGTTCTTAGAACAAAAAGGAGAGGCATTACACTAATAGAGGTCCACTAGTTGGTAGACCAAAAAAAAAAAAAAAAAAAAAATATATATATATATATATATGTCTTTAAATGACTTTTTTTTTTTTTTTTTTTTTACTTTGTTGCACCATGCTTCTTCTACACCCAAACTGACTTTCCTCATCTACCCTGTCTTTTCATGTTGGGACATGTATAAAGTTGACACATAACCCACAGCTAATCTTAGGCAAAACCATGAAATTATGAAAGTTATTCTAATTAGGTAATTGAGAAGTTGTGCTAGTCATCCATGGTTGACATTAAAATATATATATATATATATTGCCACAAACTGGGTAGCTTACGACAAGAAAGGTTTATTCTCTTACTATTTTGGAAGCTAGGAGTTAAAAGTCAAAGTATTGACAGGGCAGTGCCCTCTCCAGAGACTCTGGAAAAGACTCCATTACATTCCTTTCTCCCAGCTTCTGGTAGTTAACAGCAGTCGTTGGTATTTCTTGGCTTAGAGATGCATCACTCCAATCTCTGCCTCCATCTTGTCAAGAGGTTCTCCCCTGGATATCTCTATCTTCACATAGCATTCCCCTTACTGAGTCTGTGTCCAAATTTCTCTTTTTATAAGAGTCTACTCCAATTCAGTATGACCTCTTCTTAACTTGATTACATCTGAAAAGATCCTATTTCCAAATCAAGTCACATTCGCAGATTCTGGGGATTGTGACATGGACAACTCCTTTCAAGGCCACCGTTTAACACACTGCAGAGGAGACAGAATTTAAAAGCAGAGTAGATGTTACTCTGTCTGAAATTATTTGGGTGTATTCTTGTCTGGAATGGAATAAAGTTACTCTTCAAGGCCATTCCTAATCATTTCTAGTCTATAATTTTATAATCGTGTCAGAGTTTGTGTTTCTAAAACCATGTCTGGAAATGAGGAGACCCAAGATGGCAAGGAGTAGGTGGATGTGCAGTACATCTCTCTCCATGGATACATCAGGAATACATTGCCAGACACAGAAGATCTTGTAGAACACCAGCTGAGAGCATGCGAGATTATGTGACCACTGTAAAGAAAAATATCGGTCAGTCAGTTCAATCACTCAGTCCTGTCCAGCTCTCTGTGACCCCTTGGATTGCAGCATGCCAGGCTTCACTATCCATCACCAACTCACAGAGCTTGCTCAAACTCATGTCCATTGAGTCAGTGATGCCATCCTACCATCTCATCCTCTGTTGTCCCCTTCTCCTTCTGCTTAGTTAGTGGGAACTCTAGCAGCACCAAGTGTGCAGGGATATCAACAGCCTCAGCTGCAGGAGCTATGGTCCTATTAGAGTCTTTTTCTAGTCTCTGGCAGTTGGTGATTGGATAGCCTATAAAGAATGTATAGAACTCTGTAGGACAAAGGAAGGAGGACAAAAAAGAGGATACTGAGTAGGGCTGGATTTGGTCCTGGGTGAGTGAGGAAACTGAAGCAGGGGTCAGATCCCCACATTGGGGCAACTGTTTGGGACAGAGGTGAACATTTGAGGCTGTTGGGGAGTGAAGCAGCTGATCTGTGACAGTCTGAATGGAATGAGAATCACACAGACAACCCTTGCCACAGCCATATGTACCCCAGAAAGTGAAAGCGAAGTTGCTCAGTCGTGTCCGACTCTTTGCGACCCCATGGACAACAGGCTTCTCCGTCCATGGGATTTTCTAGGCAAGAGTACTAGAGTGGGTTGCCATTTCCTTCTCCAAGACAGGGACACAAGTCCCCTAGAGAGTGCAGCAGCTGCAGACTTGAGCATTGAGATTGGAGAGCCACCAAGGGCAAGCTCTGCTGTTGAATGTGAAGATATGTCCCACAGGGACTTGAGGGAGGAGATCTCAGTGGGAAATGCATGTGAAAGAAAGCCAGGCAAACATAGACGTAGGGCGATGCTGCTGAGTCACACACAGGAAGTGGAGTCATCACTATAGCCTCTGTCTCCCCACATGTCAGCCAGGCAACTGAAAGACCCCAGAGAAGGAGGCCATTTAAAGCACCTGACACACTGGACCATAGAGAAGGATCCCAGCCAAGGTGGCCCTTTCAGTGCCTGATGCACCAAACAACAGAAGGATCCCAACCCAGGGGCCCTATAACTGCCAAAATGGGCCAAGCAACAGATAAGGACCAGCCAAAGAAGCCTTCTGATCACCAACTGCAAGAGACTAGAAAAAGACTCTAACAGGACCCATAACTGCTGTGGCTGAGGCAGTTGATGTCCCTGCACACTAGTTCTGCCAGAGTTCTCACTATCTAAACGGCAGCACCACCTTTATGTTCAACTCTCACTGGGGCAAAGCTTCCAGAAGATAGAAGAAAATCCTAATAGCGCCATTCTGAGTATCTGGTATTGCCAGGCTCCCTGTGATCCAAGCTCCTGTGCCACCTCCATGCTTTATCCCCTATAGCCTGAGGCTATAAAAACCCTTAGAGCACCATCCTTCCTGCTGTCCTAGCCACCAGCTCCTCTAAGTACCTTGTGCTGCCAGGGCCCCTGCGACCCAAGTACCTGCACCGCCTCTACACCTGGTCCTCCCTGGGTAGACCCAAGTCCTCCAGGGCAGCCTCAGGAGCAACACCTGCGGATGACTCACACACTGAGGTGGAAATAAAACTACAGTTGAAACCCAAGGACAGAGTGGCTAAGGAAGAGAACCCAAAACCTTCCCACCAGCTGTACAAGATGCAGATTAAATCCACACAATCAACTAGTCAGACTTTGTGTCTATAGAATATATAAAAGGACAATGAGGGTTCCCACAGAAGAAAATACACTTGCACTGCAGATGTGGACATTGAGGCCAGAACATATAGGAGTCGGTCCACATTAGAGTCTGAGCTGCTCCCAGAGCAGCAGGTCCAAAGACCAGCCCAGTATTTGGAGTCCTAGAGAGGTGAGGTGGACTGTGACTCACAATGAGGGAAAGGACACTGACAGCTGAGATCCAAGCAAAACATTTATTATTCTTACATTTTAACTTCTTTGACAGTTGCTTCTGAATTTTATTTCTTATTTCTTTTTTTCTCCTATATTGCTATAGTTGTTGATTTTATTAGTACTGTTAAATCTATTTATGCTTTTGATAATAATTTTAATCACAGTTTTTTCATTTAAACACTTCTGACTGTTATTTTCACAGTTTTGAGGGTTTTTTTTTCCTTTTAAAATTTTATTTAAAATTTATTATTATTACTTTTCTACATGTATTCTTTAGCTTGTTTTTCTAATTCTTTTCCTGTTGCATTTATTCTTTAATGTATATAAATCTTCTTCATCTACCTCTATTTAACTTTGCTTTTCTATTCTTTCTTTTCTTCTTTTTCTCTCTTTTACTCACCATGTTTATTAGTCTGTTTTGCTTTTTTTGCTTTATTTCCCAGTTGGCACATTGCTTTGATTTTATTTTCCAGTTTATGCTTTAGTTAGTTTTGTTTTTAAGTGGTTGATATCATTTTCCCTTTCCTTTGCTCACTGGGTCAATCTCTTCTATTTTCCTTTATTTTTCTGATTTGTTGATTTTGTTTGTGTGTGTATGTGTGTGCATATACTCCATTTTTTGTTTGTTTGTCTGTTAACATTCGTTGATTTTGAATTTGTCATTTGTCTGGGGTTTGCCTTTTGTTTCATGTTTTAGTGTGTTTGTTTTAATACCCTTTAATGCCATAACAAACCACCTAAGCCTTTGTAGTGGAAGCACTAACAACAAGACTTTTGACTACCAGGAAATTCCTAACCCCAGGGAGAATTAACTAGTGAGAACTCCCACTAGTTAGAGAATAGTTTAAAGCAGAATAAAGGGAAAAGAAGGAAAAGAAGTGAGGATAACCTCGGAGACCTCTGGGACAGTATTACATGCACCACAATTGAGTTATAGGAGTCCTGGAGGGAGAAGAGAAAATGAAAGGCATTGAGAAAAAATTGGAAGAGATTATAGTTGAAAACTTCCTCAGTGCAGGAAAGGAAATAATAAAGTCCAAAAAGTGCAGAGTTCTATACAGGATGAACCCAAGTAGAAACACCTTGAGACATTCTAACTGAGATTATAATCAAACTAACAGAGATTAAACACAAAGAAAGAATATTAAAACCAGCAAGTAACATATAGGGGAAAACTCATGTGATTAACAGCTGATCTTTCAGTGGAAACTCTGCAGGTCAGATGGGGATGGCAGCATATATATAAAGTACTGAAAGGAAAAATCTACAACCAAGATCACTCTACCTGGCGAGGATCACATTTAAAATTGATGGAAAACTCAAAAGCTTTAGAGACAAGCAAGTTAAGAGATTTAACACAGCAAACCAGCTTTCAGTCAGTCAGTTCAATCACCCAGTCGTGTCTGACTCTTTGAGTGCAGACATGGACTGAAGCATGCCATTTCCCCACTGACTGCAGCACACTAGGCTTTTCTGTCCATCACCAATTCCCCGAGGTTACTCAAATTCATGTCCATCGAGTCAGTGATACCATACAACAATCTCATCCTCTGTTGTCCCCTTAAACCAGCTTTACAACAAATCTTAAAGGAACTTATATAGGCAGTAAACACGAGAAAGGAAAGATCTACAAAACAAACCCAAAACAATTAAGAAAATGCCAATAGAAACATATATATCAATAATTAATTTACATGTAAATGGATTAATTGCTCCAACCAAAAGACACAGATTGTCTGAATGGATACAAAAACAAGACCCATATATATGTTGTCTACAAGAAATCAACTTCAGACCTAGAGACACAGACAGACTAAAAGTAAAGGGATGGAAAAACATTTTCCATGCAAATGGAAATCAAACAAAGCTGGAGTGGCAATCCTCATTTCAGACAAAATAGACTTTAAAATAAAGAATATCACAAGAGATAAAGAAGGATACTACATAATGATCAAGGGATCAATCTGAGAAGAAGACATAACAACTGTAAATATTTATGAACCCAACATAGGAGCACCTCAATACATAAAACAAATACTGACATAAAAGGGGAAATTGACATCAACATAATAACAGTAAGGAACTTTAACATCACACTTACAACAATGGGCAGATCATCAAAACAGAAAATTAATAAGGAAACACAAATGAAACATTAAACCAAATGGAACTAATTGATGTCTTTAGGGCTTTCCATCCCAAAGCATAAGAATACACTTTCTTCTCAAGTGTACATGGAACATTCTCCAGGACCACATCTTGGGTCAGAAATCAAACCTCAGTAAATTCAAAAAAAAGTTAAAACTGTATCAAGCATCTTTTCTGACCACAATTCTATGAGACTACATATCAATTATCAGGGCTTAGGAAAAAAAAAAAAAAAACTGTTAAAAACACAAACATATGGAGATTAAACAATATGTTTCTAAATAATGAACAGGTTACTGAGGAAATCAAAAATCTCTAAAAATCCTAGAGAAGATAACAGCTCAAAACCTATGGGATGCAGCTAAACCCACATTAAGAGGGAAGTTTATAGCAAGTATACATTCATACCCATGGCTGATTCATGTCAATGTATGGCAAAAACCACTACAATATTGTAAAGTAATTAGCCTCTTGGATGATGATGCTATGAAAGTTCTGCATTCAATATGCCAGCAAATCTGGAATAAGTCAGCAGTGACCACAGGACTGGAAGAGGTCAGTTTCCATTCCAATCCCAAAGAAAGACAATGCCAAAGAATGCTCTAACTACTGCACAATTGTACTCATCTCACACGCTACTAAGGTAATGCTCAAAATTCTCCAAGCCAGGCTTCAGCAATACATGAACCATGAACTTCCAGATGTTCAAGCTGGTTTTAGAAAAGGCAGAAGAACCAGAGATCAAATTGCCAACATCTGCTGGATCATGGAAAAAGCAAGAGACTTCCAGAAAAACATCTATTTCTTCTTTATTGAATATGCCAAAGCCTTTGACTGTGTGGATCACAACAAACTGTGGAAAATTCTGAAAGAGATGGGAATACCAACCACCTGACCTGCCTTTTGAGAAACCGTATGCAGGAGAGGAATCAACAATTAGAACTGGACATGGAACAACAGACTGGTTCCAGATAGGAAAAGGAGTTCGTCAAGGCTGTATATTGTCACCCTGCTTATTTAACTTATATGCAGAGTACATCATGAGAAACGCTGGGCTGGAGGAAGCACAAGCTGGAATCAAGATTGCCAGGAGAAATATCAAGAACTTCAGATATGCAGATAACACCATCCTTATGGCAGAAAGTGAAGAACTAAAGATCCTCTTGGTGAAAGTGAAAGAGGAGAGTGAAAAAGTTGGCTTAAAGCTCAACATTCAGAAAACTAAGATCATGGTATCCAGTCCCATCACTTCATGGCAAATAGATGGGGAAACCATGGCTGACTTTATTTTTCTGGACTCCAAAATCACTGCAGATGGTGATTGCAGCCATGAAATGAAAAGATGCTTATTCCTTGGAAGGAAAGTTATGACCAACCTAGACAGCATATTAAGAAGCAGAGACATTACTTTGCCAAAAAGGTCTGTCTAGTCAAGGCTATGATTTTTCCAGTAGTCATGTATGGATGTAAAAGTTGGAGTATAAAGAAAGCTGAGCACTGAAGGATTGATACTTTTGAACTGTGGTGTTGGAGAAGACTCTTGAGAGTCCCTTGGACTGCAAGGAGATCCAACCAGTCCATCCTAAAGGAGATCAGTCCTGGGTGTTCATTGGTAGGACTGATTTTGAAGCTGAAACTCCAATAATTTGGGCACCTGATGCAAAGAGCTGACTCATTGTAAAAGGCCCTGATGCTGGGGAAAATTGATGACAGGAGAAAGGGACAACAGAGGATGCAATGGCTGGATGGCATTACCGACTCAATGGGCATGGGTTTGGGTTGACTCCAGGAATTGGTGATGGACAGGGAGGCCTGGCATGCTGCAGTTCATGGGGTCGCACAGAGTTGGACATGACTGAGCAAATGAACTGAACTGAACTGAATTGAACTGAATTAGACTCCAATTAAATAAATAAATTAGTTTAAGAAATACATCCTTCCTCAATAAACAAGAAAAGTTTTGACTAGACAACCTAACTTTACATTAAAACAACTGGAGAAAGAACAACAACAACAACAAAATCCAAAGTTATTAGAAATAAATAATTCGTAAAGATCAGAGCTGTATTTATGCTTTTAGTTTTATTTCCTTTATGTAATGAAAAAGAAATGAAAAAAAAAAAAAAACAATAACAAAGATTAGTAAAACTAAAAGCTTGTCCTTTGAGAGGAAAAACAAAACTGACAAACCATTAGTCAGACTCATCAGAAAAGAAAGGGAGAAGTAGCAAATCAACAAAATTAAAAATGAAGGAGACGCTACACTAGACAATAATTTCCATGATAGCTCAGTTGGTAAAGAATCTGCCTGCAATGCAGAAGATCCCAGTTTGATTCCTGGGTCAGGAAGATCCCCTGGAGAAAGAACAGGCTACTCAGTCCAATATTCTTGGGCTTTCCTTGTGGCTCAGCTCATAAAGAATCTGCCTGCAATGGGGAAGAACTGGGTTCCATCCCTGGGTTGGGAAGATCCATTAGAGAAGGGAACAGCTATCCACTACAGTATTCTGGCCTGGACAATTCCATGGACTGTCTAGTCCATGGGGTCACAAAGAGTCAGGCACGACTGAATGACTTTCACAACGGACAATGCAGAAATACAGAGGCTCATAAGAGACTATTATGAGCCACTATATGTGAATAAAATGGGCAACCTGG
Source organism: Bos mutus (assembly GCF_027580195.1). Taxonomy (NCBI): domain Eukaryota; kingdom Metazoa; phylum Chordata; class Mammalia; order Artiodactyla; family Bovidae; genus Bos; species Bos mutus. Next base: position 71,264,472 of record NC_091633.1, read on the forward strand.
AAGAAATGGACAGATTCTTGGAAAAGTTCAATCTTCCAAGACTGAACTAGGAAGAAATAGAAATTATGAACAAGCCAATTACAAGCATTGATATCAAAACTACAATAAAAAATCTCCCCAAAAGCAAAAGTCAGGCCCAGATGGCTCATAGGTGAATTCTATTAAACATTTAAAGAAGAGGTAATCCCTATCCTTCTAGAACTCTTCCCAAAAAATTGCAGAGGAAGGAAAACTTCCAAACTCATTCTATGAGGCCCCATCACCCTGATACCAAAATCAGACAATGACAACATCCAAAAATAGAAAATTACAGGTCAATATCACTGATGAACATAGATGCAAAAATCCTCAACAAAATTTTAGCAAGCAGAATCCAACAACACATTAAAAAATCATATACCATGATCAAGTTTTGTTTATCCCAGGGATGTAAAGATTCGTCAATATATGCAAATCAATCAATGTGATACCTCATATTAACAAACTGAAAGATTAAAAGCCATGTGATAATCTCAACAGAGGCAGAAAAACCTTCTTGGCAAAATTCAAAATTCAACCATAAATTTACCATTTATGGTAAAAAAAAAAAAAAAAAAACTCTTCAGAAAATGAGCATAGAAGGAACTTAACTCATCATAATAAAAGTCATATATGATAAACCCACAGCAATCATTATAGCATTCCCCCTAAGATCAGGAACAAGAAAAGGATGCCCACTCTCACCATTTTTATTCAACATAGCTTTGGAAGTCCTAGCTAAACAATAGGAGAAGAAAAAGAAATAAAGGGAATTCAGATTGGAAAATAAGAAGTAAAACTCTCACTGGTTGCAGACAACATGATACTGTACATAGAAAATCCTAAAGATACCATCAGAAAATTACTACAGCTAATCAGTGAATTTAGCAAAGTCGCAGGATACATAATCAATACACAGAAATCAGATGCATTCCTTTACACTAACAATGAAATATCAGAACTAGATGCTAAGAAATCAATCCCATTTACCATTGCAACAAAAGAATAAAATACCTAGGAATAAATTTACCTAAGGAAACAAAAAAACTCTATAAAGGATAATATAAGACACTGATGAAAAAAAAAAATCAAAGATGACATAAACAGATGGAGAGATATTCCATCTTCCTGAGTTGAAAGAATCAATATTTCAAAAATGACTATACTACCAAATGTAATCTACAGATTCAATGCAATCCCTTTCAAATTACCAATGATGTTTTCCACAGATCTAGAACAAAAAAATCTCATGGTTCATACTGAAACACAAAAGACCCTGAATGGCCAAAGCAATCTTGAGAAAGAAAAATGGAACTGGAGGAGTCAACCTTCCTGACTTCATACTATACTATAAAGCTATAGTCATCAAGAAAATATGGTACAGGCACAAAAACAAAAATATAGGCCAATGGAGCAAGATAAAGAGCTCAGAGATAAACTGACACATCTATGGGTTCCTTATTTTTGACAAAGGAGGGAAGAATATACAATGGGGCAAATAGTTTCAATAAGTGATGCTGGGAAAACTGGACAGCTACATGTAAAAGAATGAAATTAGAACACTTCCTTACACCATACACAAAGATAAATTCAAAAGGGATTAAAGCCCTAAATGTAAGACCAGAAACTATAAAACTCTTAGAGGAACATAAGCAGAACACTCTATGACATATATCACAGCAAGATCCTCTATGACCCATCTCCTAGAGTAATGGGAATAAAAACAAAAAACAAGTGGGACCAAATTAAACTTAAGGTAAAGGAGACTATAAACAAGGTAAAAAGACAACCCTCAGGATGGGAGACTGTAATAGCAAATAAAAGAACTGACAAAGGATTAATTTCCAAAATATATAAGCAGCTCATACAACTCATTACCAGAAAAACAAACAACCCAACAAAAAGTGGGAAAAAAAACCTAAATAGACATTTTTTTCAAAGAAGACATACAGATGGATAATAAACACATGAAAATGTGTTCAACAGTGCTCATTATTAGAGAAATGCAAATCAAAACTACCATGACATCAACTCACACTGGTCAAAATGGCCATCATCAAAAAAGCTACAAATAATAAATGCTGAAGAGGATTTGGAGAAAAGGAAACCCTCTTGCACTATTGGTTGGAATGTAAACTGACATAGCCACTATGGAAAGCAGTGTGGAGATTCCTTAAAAACTAGGAATAAAACTATCATATGACCCAGCAATCCCACTACTAGACATATACCCTGAGGAAACTAAAATTGAAAAAGGGACATACAATGTTCACTGCAGTCCTATTTAAAATATCTAGGATAGGAAGCAACCTAGATGTCCACTGACAGATGAAAGAATAAAGAAGCTATGTACATATATACAATGGAATACTACTCAGCCATAAAAAGGAATACATTTGAATCAGTCCTAATGAGGTGGATGAACCTAGAGCCTATTATACAGAGTGAAGTAAGTTAGAAAGAAAAAAACAAATATTATATACTAATCCATTTCTATGGAATGTAGAAATGATGAACCTATTTGCAGAGCAGCAATGGAGACACAGACATGGAGAACAGACTTGTGGACTCGACTGGAGTGGGGGTGGAAAGAGGGGTTGTGATCTATGCAAAGAATAACATGGAAACATAAACTACACTATGTAAATTGACTTCCCTGGTGGCTTAGATGGTAAAGCATCTGCCTACAATGCGGGAGACCTGGGTTCAATCCCTGGGTCAGGAAGATCCCCTGGAGAAGGAAATGGCAACCCACTCCAGTACTCTTGCCTGGAAAATCCCATGGACAGAGAAGCCTGGTAGGCTACAGTCCATGGGGTCGCAAAGAGTTGGACACAATGGAGCGACTTCACTTTCACTTTTTAAATTAGATAGCCAGTGGAAATTTGCTGTAAAATTCAGGGAACTCAAACTGGGGCTTGGTAACAACCTAGAGGGTGCGATGGGGAGGCAGGTGGAAGGCATGCTCAAGCTGGAGGGGACATAGGTAGACCTATAGCTCATTCATGCTGATGTTTACTAGAAACCAAAACAATACTGTAAAGCAATTATCCTTCATTTGAAAATAAATAAATTTAAAAAATCATGGCTGAAAAAAAAAATCATGGCTGAAAAGAAGGGAAAAAATGCTAAGCAAATCTATCATGGCTATAATAAAAAAAAAAAAAAGATACTCTATTTCAAAAATTTAAATTCACAAAATATTTTATTTGAAAGACAACAATATATCTTTGTACTTAATTTTGCACAATGATTTATTATTTAGTGTTTTATTAAAGGATATAAATATCAAAGATGGGTCAGTTTATAACCTGAATTTATATTTATTTAAAAATCTTCTCAAATCATTATGTTATACAGGTCAGATTTAGGTAAAAATTTTAAAAGACATAACGTGCTAAAACAAGGTCATAAAGTGGATATTTTGCCCTTTCTGTGTCTGTGCCAAATCTTTCTCTTACTCCCCATCTCAAAGTTTGAAAAATCCCTATGTTTTCTGAAGGACTTCATTCTAGTGGAAATTTAAGAAAAAGAAGGAGGGAATTGTAGTGAAAATTTTCAATTCTCACTATTAATGTCTTTGAATCTTTAAGTGACTTTGGTGTTCTAGAGTTCATATTTTAAGCCCTTGTAACCTGTACAGTCAAAGCTATGGTTTTTCCAGTAGTCATGTATGGATGTGAGAGTTGGACCATAAAGAAGGCTGAGCACTGAAGAACTGATGTTTTTGAACTGTGGTGTTGGAGAAGACTCTTGAGAGTCCCTTCGACTATAAGGAGATACAACCAGTTCATCCTAAAGGAAATCAGTCCTGAATATTCATTGGAAGGACTGATGATGAAGCTGAAACTCCAATACTTTAGCTACCTGATGCGAAGAACTGACTCGTTAGAAAAGACCCTGATGTTGAGAAAGATGGAAGGCAGAAGAAGGGGACGACAGAGGATGAGACGGTTGGGTGGCATCACTGAGCTCTGGGAGATGATGAAGGTCAGGGAAGTCTGACTTGCTGCAGTCCATGGAGTCACAAACAGTTGGACACAACTGAATGACTGAACAACAACAACAAACCTAAGATGTAAGCTCTAGTTCCTAAATGCTCCATTGATTGAAAACTGACTGAAAGAGCCATCAGTGAAGAGATTCAAATGAGGAACACAATTGAGGAAGAGAAGAGGAATCCAAAATGCAAGAAACTGAGATTAACTTCTATTTCAAGGCATTTCCAGGTTCATCCCTGGAACTTGCTCTCCACCTTTTGGAGCATTTGGAAATATGTCTGCTGGTGAGGTTCTCAAAGGATTACTTCAAAAAAATATTGAATTTTAAGGTTAAAATTAAGAAAATCTAAAAGGAGAAAAAGCACAGGCATGTATATGCCCACACAATTTTATACCCTGTATGACAGATACTGACAAGGTTTTGAAGGTCAACTCCACGAAGTAACCATGTGGACCAGAAATCAAGTCATCTCGTGAAAATCTATAATGCATCCAACAAAAAAAAAAGTACTGTGTGGCCAATTTAACAGAATTTCAAATAGAATAAAATGTATAATGTAGGTTTCTCTTATTTCCTAGTTGTTCAAATCAGTGGTCTTTAAAGCAAGGTATGCAAGAGTATCTATTAGGGTGAAAAAAAAGAATATCTATCTATGCTTATTTTAATCTTAAAAGAAGAAAAAGTCAAGCTTTATTTATATTTAAAATATATAGTATATCATAAATTTAAAAGTATATATTGAGATACATATTCATAATACTTTTATTTAAATAAATGCATGATGAGAATAATTTGGAAGTCTCGATTTAATAAAATAATTTAATTGCTTTTTTTAAAAAATTATTTATTTTTTTGTATTTTTCAAAGTCTAAATATTTTATTTTATTTTTTATTTTTTTCAGGAGACCCCATCTTTAAAATAACACAGCAAAAGAGACACAGATGTATAGAACAGTCTTTTGGACTCTGCAGGAGAGGGAGAGGGTGGGATGATTTGGGAGAATGGCATTGAAACATGTATAATATCATATAAGAAGTGAATCACCAGTCCAGGTTCGATGCAGGATACAGGATGTTTGGGGCTGGTGCACTGGGATAAAAAAAAATATATGTATTTTTAATTGGAGCATAATTGCTTTACAATACTGTATTGGTTTCTGACCTACATCAGCATGAATCAGACATAGGTGTACATAAGTGTCCGCTGCTGCTTGAACTACCCCCCGCACCTCCCACCCATTCCACCCTTCTAGGTTGTCACAGAGTACCAGATTTTAGTTTCCTGCATCATATAGCAAATTCACACTGGCTATTTTAATACGGTAATATTAAACTGACTGAAATGTTTCAATGCTACTCTTAAATTGTCCCACTCCTTTTCCCACTGTGTCCACAAGTCTGTTCTTTATGTCTGTGACTCCATTGCTGTTGTAAATAGGTAAAAAATATTTGGAAGAATAATTTTATAATTGATTATAATAATTTGGAGGCTTTTGTCTAATAAATTATTTAATTACTTTTTCTTTCTTGTGAAAGTATAGATCTTTAAGTTTATAATTTCCAGATAACTGATTTTATATGGATGTAAACTTTGTGGTATACATCATATTCATTTAAATATGGGTATACATTATATAAAACGTCTTGGGATACTTCTTTTGAGTCATTACAGACTTATTCTGTTTAATATGCTCAGAAGCATTTAATTCAATGGTATGATATTTTGTAAGAAACTTATACTAAATCACATCTCTAATGCAATGTCTTCCATCAAAATTATACTCTCATTGTCTAGTAGTTTAGAAAGTATAGAGAAAGGAAAAGATCAAATTTAGTGATTTCTTGTCTTCATAAAAAGTCTATATTTACTAATATCACATACAGAACATCCTGAAATTGAGATATTACTGTTCAAAACAGAAGTTATTAGATTCCATGTATGACCTGAATTATTTCCCTCCTTGACATTTCTAACTCACTAGAGAAGAAAGTGAGTAACTTAGAGACTAGTTCTAAGAATTGACCAAGACTTTTGTGGGCAGGAACTGTCTTTCACTAGGAGAAGGCAATGGCACCCCACTCCAGTACTCTTGCCTGGAAAATCCCATTGGACGGAGGAGCCTGGTAGGCTGCAGTCCATGAGGTCGCTAAGAGTCGGACATGACTGAGTGACTTCACTTTCACTTTTCACTTTCATGCATTGGAGAAGGAAATGGCAACCCACTCCAGTGTTCTTGCCTGGAGAATCCCCGGGACGGGGGAGCCTGGTGGGAGGCCGTCTATGGATTCGCACAGAGTTGGACACGACTGAGCGACTTCACTTCACTTTCACTTTCACTGTCTTTCACTAGTTTTATAGCTCACTCAATAGCTATCCTCAGTTTCGTTATCAAGACAAATTGATGTGTCATGATCACAACACTAGGAGTGCCACAAACATTTTATTTTGGACAATAGTTCAAAGTAGACAAGTTGGGAAAAAATCTGTGCTTTCTGCTTGCCACCATAATATTCCATTTGGGGTTAGTGTTCCATCAGTTACAACAGAAAAAGGTCCTATCAACAAACACAGGGATGATATATTAGAACATTTTCAGCTGATTACTGCAATAATGTTAGTCTCTCACATATATATAAAACTTCCAAACAGCCTGAGATTAATCACATGACTATGGCAATGTTCATTGAATGTGTCAAATATGTGATTATCATATATTACATGTCTCAGTTACACCTATACACACACACGTGAGCACGCACACACACAGGTCTCATAGTATTGTCCTAATGTAACTTAACAGAGTACTACATAGGGTTATTTATCCAATAGGCCTAGCTGACTGACCAACACAACATAATGCTAAGATTTCCTCTAGTCATACCTATCCAGGGGGGTTTCTCCTTCTTTAACATTGTTTTATTTTCTTCCCTTCTAATTTTTTACTGTCCACAGTAGCTTCTCCTAGGCCATATAATGTTGAAAATCAATTAATCCAAATATTCACAGTATTTAGTGACTTGACATCCTTTTACATGCTAAAGCTCACAGAATAGAAATTATCATTGATCCAAAACAATCAAATATTTGTTCAAGCCTTTAGTCAATTTGAAATAGTTTGCTAAGTCAACTAAAGAAGCACTTTTCTTTGAAGAAAGTCAGCAAACGATTTCACCTTTACTTAGATTATCTATTATTGGCATTTTTAAAAAAATAGGGCTTAGAGGGAGCTTTACATTAAAAGAGAAAGAGATGAAGTAAAATCTCTTTCAGATCTTTCTTAGTAGTAAAAGCTAATTCTTCTGTTGACTTCTGCTATGATGTATAATTAAAAATGGAAAGACATTGTTGGTAGCATGTATTATATCAATAGTATTGTAGGGTACCATTTATTTTACTTTAAGGAGAATTTATTTCATCTTGGGCCAACTTGGAAAGCCTTTCAGAGGCCATCAGCTTTCTTCATATTAGATAAAAGCAAGGACACTGCATACACACATTGATCTGGAATTATTCAAAGACTGGATTGGGTAAGAGAGAATTTCCTTCCTTGTTACAAAGTAACTTTCATAACATATTAATACAAAGCCCTTTATAAATTGAGAATGTCAGTGGAAATTTTTCGTACTTTTTTGAGGTATAAACCAGAATTGTGAAAAAAAAAAATTATCAGAACAAAAAAGGAATAAAATTAAAATGAAAGATAATGTCAACTTTAAATGCCAGTGTATTCTAAAGTGTAAATAGTGAAAATTGAATTTAAGCCATAACAGCTCCTTGAGTATCTTTACTTACTTAATTATTTGTAACTCATAAGTAGTAGGTTAACATATGCTGTTATACTTTATTTGTAATTCATAAGTATAGGTTAATATATACTGTTTACTTATAGACTGATAAATGTATGGCTCCCAAGGAATATATTCATGGCATTTTTTAAAATTTAAATGGCCAGGTAAATATTTTGGACTCTGTGGAATACCCAGTCTCTTCGGAACTCTGCCAGGTAGTGTGAGACCACCCATACATGACACATAAATGTGTATATCCCAATAAATTTTTATTTGAACTAGCAGGTGATGGGCCAGATTTGGCCCACAGGTTGCTTGCCAACTCCTGATCTTTGCCAAACTAAATCGTCAGGTAAGTTTCTAAGAGAGAGATGGTTTGTATATTCAATAAATAGAAATTTTCCTTAAAATCAGATGAAATCCTTCTCTGAATTTACCAACAACATGTCTTAATATATTCTTTCCAAAAGATGTTCCTTTAAGGCCTATGTTCCTTACATGGAGAAGGAGAGATAATATTTCTGGAGAAGAAAATGAGCATGAATGGTTATGCTATGACTTCAGATCAGTCGCTCAGTCGTGTCCGACTCTTTGCGACCCCATGAATCGCAGCACACCAGGCCTCCCTGTCCATCACCAACTCCTGGAGTTGACTCAGACTCACGTCCATTGAGTCAGTGATGCCATCCAGCCATCTCATCCTCTGTCGTCCCCTTCTCCTCCTGCCCCCAATCCCTCCCAGCATCAGAGTCTTTTCCAATGAGTCAACTCTTTGCATGAGGTGGCCAAATTACTGGAGTTTCAGCTTTAGCATCATTCCCTCCAAAGAAATCGCAGGGCTGATCTCCTTCAGAATGGACTGGTTGGATCTCCTTGCAGTCCAAGGGACTCTCAAGAGTTTTCTCCAACACCACAACTCAGAAGCATCAATTCTTCGGCGCTCAGCCTTCTTCATAGTCCAACTCTCAAATCCATACATGACCACTGGAAAAACCATAGCCTTGACTAGATGGACCTTTGTGGACAAAGTAATGTCTCTGCTTTTGAATATGCTGTCTAGGTTGGTCATAACTTTCCTTCCAAGGAGTAAGCATCTTTTAATTTCATGGCTGCAGTCACCATCTGCAGCGATTTTGGAGACCAGAAAAATAAAATCTGACACTGTTTCCACTGTTTCCCCATCTATTTCCCATGAAGTGGTGGGACCGGATGCCATGATCTTCGTTTTCTGAATGTTGAGCTTAAGCCAACTTTTTCACTCTCCTTTTTCACTTTCATCAAGAGGCTTTTTAGTTCCTCTTCACTTTCTTTTTTTTTTTTCGGTAGGAAACGTCTCGTTGACAGCTCAGAGCTTAAAAAATATATATATACACATATATAAAAAACACTTCAGCCCCCTCTCCCCCGCCCCCGTGAGCGGGTCCAGGCAGCTCCTTCCCGCAGGGGGCAAGGAAGAAGAGGGCCATGGGGCAAGGCCTATTTCTTCATAGGCGCCCGCCCTCCTCTCCCATGTTCCCTGCCTCCAGTTCCAATGTAGGGGTCCAGGCTGCAAGCCCCTCTGGAAAGAAAGGGGTCTTCCTCAAGCTTCCACCCATAAGGGTGGTGTCATCTGCGTATCTGAGGTTATTGATATTTCCCCCAGCAATCTTGATTCCAGCTTGTGTTTCTTCCAGTCCAGCGTTTCTCATGATGTACTCTGCATATAAGTTAAATAAACAGGGTGACAATAAAGAGCCTTGGCGAACTCCTTTTCCTATTTGGAACCAGTCTGTTGTTCCATGTCCAGTTCTAACTGTTGCTTTCTGACCTGCATACAAATTTCTCAAGAGGCAGATCAGGTGGTCTCGTATTCCCATCTCTTTCAGAATTTCCCACAGTTTCTTGTGATCCACACCATCAAAGGCTTTGGCATAGTCAATAAAGCAGAAATAGATGTTTTTCTGGAATGCTCTTGCTTTTTCTATGATCCAGCAGATGTTGGCAATTTGATCTCTGGTTCCTCTGCATTTTCTAAAACCAGCTTGAACATCAGGAAGTTCACGGTTCACATATTGCTGAAGCCTGGCTTGGGGAATTTTGAGCATTATTTTACTAGAGTGTGAGATGAGTGCAATTGTGCGGTAGTTTGAGCATTCTTTGGAATTGTCTTTCTTTGGGATTGGAATTTCCAGTCCTGTGGCCACTGCTGAGTTTTCCAAATTTGCTGGCATACTGAGTGCAGCACTTTCACAGCATCATCTTTCAGGATTTGGAATAGCTCAACTGGAATTCCATCACCTCCACTAGCTTTGTTTGTAGTGATGCTTTCTAAGGCCCACTTGACTTCACATTCCAGGATATTTGGCTCTAGGTCAGTGATCACACCACTGTGATTATCTGAGTCATGATCTTTTTTGTACAGTTCTTCTGTGTATTGCCATCTCTTCTTAATATTTTCTGGTTCTGTTGGGTCCATACAATTTCTGTCCTTTATAGAGCCCATCTTTGCATGAAATGTTCCTTTGGTATCTCTGATTCTCTTGAAGAGATCCCTAGTCTTTCCCATTCTGTTGTTTTCCTCTATTTCTTTGCATTGATCACTGAAGAAGGCTTTCTTATCTCTTCTTGCTATTCTTTGGAACTCTGCATTCAGATGTTTATATCTTTCCTTTTCTCCTTTGCTTTTCACTTCTCTTCTTTCCACAGCTATTTGTAAGGCCTCCCCAGACAGTCATTTTGCTTTTTTGCATTTCTTTTCTAGGGGAATGGTCTTGATCCCTGTCTCCTGTACAGGGTCACAAACCTCAGTCCATAGTTCATCAGGCACTCTATCTATCAGATCTAGGCCCTTAAATCTATTCCTCACTTCCACTGTATAATCATAAGGGATTTGATTTAGGTCCTACCTGAATGGTCTAGTGGTTTTCCCTACTTTCTTCAATTTCAGTCTGAATTGGCAATAAGGAGTCCATGGTCTGAGCCACAGTCAGTTCCTGGTCTTGTTTTTGCTGACTGTATAGAGCTTCTCCAACTTTGGCTGCAAAGAATATAATCAATCTGGTTTCGGTGTTGACCATCTGGTGATGTCCATGTATAGAGTCTTCTCTTGTGTTGTTGGAAGAGGGTGTTTGTTATGACCAGTGCATTTTCTTGGCAAAACTCTATTGATCTTTGCCCTGCTTCATTCCATATTCGAAGGCCAAATTTGCCTGTTACTCCAGGTGTTTCTTGACTTCCTACTTTTGCATTCCAGTCCCCTATAATGAAAAGGACATCTTTTTGGGGTGTTAGTTCTAAAAGGTCTTGTAGGTCTTCATAGAACTGTTCGACTTCAGCTTCTTCAGCATTACTGGTTGGGGCATAGACTTGGATTACTGTGATATTGAATGGTTTGCCTTGGAAACGAACAGAGATTATTCTGTCATTTTTGAGATTGCATCTAAGTACTGCATTTTGGACTCTTTTATTGACCATGATGGCCACTCCATTTCTTCTGAGGGATTCCTGCCCGCAGTAGTAGATATAATGGTCATCTGAGTTAAATTCACCCATTCCAATCCATTTCAGCTCACTGATTCCTAGAATACCGACATTCACTCTTGCCATCTCTTGTTTGACCACTTCCAATTTGCCTTGATTCATGGACCTGACATTCCAGGGTCCTATGCAGTATTGCTCTTTACAGCATCGGACCTTGCTTCTATCACCAGTCACATCCACAGCTGGGTATTCTTTTTGCTTTGGCTCCATCCCTTCATTCTTTCTGGAGTTATTTCTCCACTAATCTCCAGTAGCATATTGGGCACCTACTGACCTGGGGAGTTTCTCTTTCAGTATCCTATCATTTTGCCTTTTCATACTGTTCATGGGGTTCTCAAGGTAAGAATACTGAAGTGGTTTGCCATTCCCTTCTCCAGCGGACCGCATTCTGTCAAATCTCTCCACCATGACCCACCCGTCTTGGGTTGCCCCATGGGTATGGCTTAGTTTCACTGAGTTAGACAAGGCTGTGGTCCTAGTGTGATTAGATTGACTAGTTTTCTGTGAGTATGGTTTCAGTGTGTTTGCTCTGTGATGCCCTCTTGCAACACCTACTGTCTTACTTGGGTTTCTTTTACCTTGGGCGTGGGGTATCTCTTCACGGCTGCTCCAGCAAAGCGCAGCCATTGCTCCTTACCTTGGACGAGGGGTACACCGCCCTTCCTGACCTTCAATGTAGGATAGCTCCTCTAGGCCCTCCTGTGCCCGAACTGCCCCAGCTCCTTGGACGTGGGGTTGGTCCTCCCGGCCACTGCCCCTGGCCTCGAGCTTAGGGGCGTGGGGTAGCTCCTCCAAGCCGCTGCCCCTGACCTTGGATGCGGGGTAACTCCTCTCGTCGCCACCCCTGACCTCAGACACTGCTTATCTCCTCTCGGCCGCCCCCGACCTCAGACACGGGGTAGCTCCTCTCGGCTGTTCCTGGGATATCGCAGTCTGGTAGTCTCGGCCACTGCCCCTGACCTCGGACGTGGGGTAACTCCTCTTGTCCACTGCCCTCCGGGCATGGGGTCCTCCTGGCTTCTGCCCCTTACCTCGGACGGGTGGCTCCTCTCGGCGGCACTATGGCGTGTGCCTGCATTAGGGCATGCCCGTCGCTTCTATGACTTAAAACAACCTAATTCTGATTTTTTTCTACTTTATATACTTGAACTATGTAAAAAGTTATTTAAAAACTAGTCTACACTGAAATATTGGAAAACCAGTGCTCTAAATTACTTGACTAAGAAACATCTAACACTTGAGATTATATGTATGTCTTAAGTTCAGAGAGACAAAGGCCTCAAGTGTAAAGTGAAGAAGACCTTTGTCTAATGTCTTAGTAGAGAATCCTAGAGAGTCAAGATGACACTGCTATGAAACAGAGACTAGCAGTGTCAAGACAAAAACTGGTTTATGAGAAGTAGTCTATCTTAAAGTTTCCAAAGCTGCTCCCCATTCCTCTATCAACAGGCATCATGGAGCAAAGGCTTCAGCTTTTCAGCAGTGGTCAGATCACATATGAAAGTCAAAACTGAGTAGCCAAAGGGAGTGTTAAGAATAGGGTAATGGGCCATGTAGATAGAGGGAGAACTAAACAGGTTTTTAGAGACTGTTCTCATTGAGAGTTATGTGAAACTTATAGGTATAAATCAAGTTTCAAAAATCATTCTGATTCAGTGACTGAAGTTGCTATTATAATTTTGGCAGATCTACCATAACATAGGCTATAAAGAACTAGAATTTATGATACAAATTTTTTTTTATAGAGAAAGTTTATATATCAAAGGAATTGATATATTTGGGGCAAACAAGATACTTTAATTAGTTTACAACATGTGGAATTGTCCACTCAATCACAAGCCACTAGGACTTGGGAATTTGGGGAAAGAATTACCAAAATGATACCCTGGGCAAACACAATCTTATGACACCAATTTATTGCTTTCAGACTGTTCACCCAAATATGAGTATTAGTATTTCAGTCACTAACCTGACACTCATATATAACCTAAAGAAGTCAAAACATGAGATCTTGAAGTAGAGCAGCCTCTAAATGTAAATTCCTGAAAATGGGGGAAAAATTTACTCAACTGAATAAGTTTAAGCTTCTTTTCATCCCAAGAACTAAATGAGAAAATCAAAGGAATGCAGATATGGTCTCACTTCAGAGCCATGTTAGTTTGAAAGGTTCTGTAATTTCCTTTCAAAGCAGTAGATGGGAAGTTTGGTTAAATGCACTAAGTGAATAGTAATGCTTAGTCTAAGTTCTTACAATCTATATGTTAACAGAATGACTGTCTATAAACAAGGCTTCCTGATGGCTCAGATGGTAAAGAGTCTGCCTGCAGCATGGGAGACCCAGGTTCAATCCCAGATCAGGAAGAAACCCTGGAGAAGAAAATGGCAACCCATTCCAGTATGTTTGCCTGGAAAATCCCATGGGTGGAGCCTGGTGGGCTACAGTCCATGGGGTTGCAAAGAGTCAGACATGACTGAGCCACTTCACTTTTTCTATAAACATGATTTAAGGATTCAAGGAGAATATAATTTAATATCCCAAATTATTAATAATGTTCTATAAAATACTTATGAGAATAAATATTAAAATATTAACTATTATTAACATATTTGTATTATATTTGTGTGTATAGGTATATATTCATGCATACTTATACATACAGAGAAAGAATGAGAGCAAAGTTTCCAAACTTTCTCTGTTTATGACATCGTTAGTGTTTCAGTAACTTTTTTTGTGGCACTCCCTAGACCAAAATAAATGCCTAATAATTCCATTTTTAACAAGGTAGGAGTCACTGAAACTTCAGTTTCATAAGACATGACATCAACAAAAAGAAAGTAGCATCATCCAATGTTGAAACTGTGAACTACATTAAGCATCACGTGCTGATCAAGTGGTATGGAGTATTCTTGTGTTTCCCTTGAAAATTTAAAATATCCCACAGTATTCCTAGGAATTTTTTCAGCACCTAAGATGCCTCAGCACATAGTTCAGAAGCCATGGTTTTGGAGCAAATCTAGTGCTCCAATCTAATATCTACTCTCCCATCCCAATTTAATCACACAACATTGGAAATTTGCATTTTAACTGTGTCTATCTCTGCTCAATCTTGAAATGACCATTACTTCAAGTTTAAGAAAAAATAAACTTGAAATTGATTTTTGATTTGAGACAAAGAGAAAAGAACCCACTGTTTTCTTAGGTACTATCTGTTTCACCCTCTTTCTTCTTCAGTAGGAGAGCCTTGATTGACTATACACAATTTATATTTTTTAAAAAGCTGTGTTCATCCTTTTAAGTTCATTATCAATAGTTCTCAATTTTCCCCAGAGGAAAAGCTGAAGAAACAGGTGCAGAATATTCTCTCCATTCTGAATACATTCCTTCACTAAAAAAACTTCAATAACTGTCCTTAATCAATCAAGGAACTTCTAAATTGGGGCACAGTCCCAAAATGGTGGAGGAATTGGATGGGGAGACCACTTTCTCCCCTACAAATTCATCAAAAGATCATTTGAATGCTGAGCAACTTTCACAAAATGACTTCTGAATGCTGGCAAAGGATACCAGGCACCCAGAAAGGCAGTCCAATCTCTTCAAAAAGAGGTAGGACAAAATATAAAAGACAGAAACTGAGACAAAAGATTTAAGGACGGAGACCCATCCTGGGGAGGGAGTTGGGAAGGAGTTGGGAAGGAGGAAATCTCCACACAGTAGGAAACCCTCTCACAAGTGTGTCTGTGGGGAGTTTTGGAATCTCAGAGGACAAACATAACCAGGATAAAAAAAAAAAAAAACCCAAAGAATACGTGCCTAACTGCAACTGCCCACCAAGAAGTGGCCCAGACACTTGCGTCCACCACCAGTGAGTGGGGGCTGGGCAGAGAGGCACATCATTCATCCTTAGGGTAAGGACCGTGCCTGAATGCCCTGACGACCATCTGAGGGAGCTTATGTGAGACAACAACCCAAACCACAGGATCACCAGAGAGACCAAAACCAAAAAAAAAAAAAAAAAGACTTTTCCCATGAAAGGCTCTATTGCCACATGGTGACCACTGTTGCACTCACAGAACAACGGATTGAATGAATACCAAAGGAGGGCAAGCCAGCTGTTGTATAGGGCCCTCCCTCCCCAGAGGCAAAGAGGCAGGCAAGAGACAGCCAGAGCCTGAAGACAAGGAGGTTTCTGCAATCTCAACCCCAGAGACCATGTCTTCCACCAAACTGTGAGCAGGCTCCCATTTGCTAACCTGCCTTCCTGGGATCCTGGATGGTTGACATCCACTAGGATTGTCACACCCTGAGATCAGCATCCCAAAGGAGACACACACCACACCTGGGACTGTGCTGTCGTGGTGCACCTGGGGAACTGAATGGCAGGGACCGGGCAGATGAATAAGACGCACAGCCCACATGGGACAGTGTACTTGCCAAGACTGGTCACCTGAGCTGTTCGGACCTGGGAAGGGCACAAAATACACAGCCAACCCAGGTCTGTGCCCTTGCAGAGCACCCAAGAACCTGAGTGCCTTATATCCGTGAAATACATGAAATGCAGAGCCACTTGGGACAGTGCTGTTGCAGAGCACTCCGGAGACTGAGCAGTGTATACCCGGGACATGTATGCCACCCTGGATTGTGGCCAACCCAGTGTGGTCCATCCACTGTGAGCACTCCCCACACATGCCAGTGGTATTTGTTTGCAGTGTCCCTCCCTCCCCACAACACAACTGAACAAGTGAGCCTAAATAAGTGGCCACATTTGCCCCCTTGTGTCAGGGTGGAAATTAGACACTGAAGAGACCTGCAAACAGAGGAAGCCAAAACAAACAAAGAAGGGGGAACTGCTCTGGAAGTAACAGGTGCAATAGATTAAAACCCTGCATTTAACACTGGGGACATTGGAGAGGCACCTATAGACCTTGAGAACAAGTACAAGTTGGAACAAGGGACTATCTGACACTGAACTGACCCCACACTGCCCACCACAGCTCCAGAGAAATTCCTAGATATATTTTTACTATTATCACTTTCTAATTTTTTTTAAAAATTAGTTCTTTATTATTCCTTTAACTTTGATTTTCATAGCTTATTATTACTTTTCCAAAAAAACTATTAAAAATTCCATATTTTTAAAATTATTGTGATTATGTTTTGTATTTTCTTATATTGTATTTTTGACCATCTAACTTCTAGTTTAGATTTTTTTATTTTATTTTATTTTTAAACTTTAAAAATTGTATTAGTTTTGCCAAATATCAAAATGAATCTGCCACAGGTATACATGTGTTCCCCATCCTGAACCCTCAAATATTTGATTTTTTATATTTGTTATCAATTTTACACCTCTAAGAATCTAATGTTCAGTATCCATTTTCACTTAAGGACTTGATTATTGGCTTGATTGCTCTCTCCCCTTTTGACTCTCACTTTTCTCCTCCAAGACACCTCTATCTCCTTTCTCCCTCTTGTTTTCTCTACATAACTCTGTGAATCTCTCTGGGTGTTCTAAGCTATGTAGAGCAATTAGGGATTAGATTACTGACTAAAGCACACTGTCCCCTTTTGACTCCTTTTTCTCCACCTGGTCACCTCTGTCACCCTCCTCCATCTTCTCTTCTCTATATAACTTTGTGAATCTCTAGTTGTTCCTGGCTGTAGAGAACTGTTTCACCAATAAACCTAGGGATTTTATATTCTATGTGGTATGGATGGAGAAGACTTGAGGCTACTGTAAGAGAAGGACTGAAAGCCAGAGGCAGAAGGCTTAACTCCAAAACTTCAGAACATCAGATAACTCTTGACTCCAGGGAACATTAATAGACAAAAGTTCACCCAAAAGCCTCCACACCTACACTGAAATCAAGCTCCACCCAAGATCCAAAAATTTCCAGTGCAAGACACACAATGATAATTCTCCAGCAAAACAGGAACAAAACCCTGAACATTAAAAAACAGGGTGCCTGAAGTAATGCTAAACCCAGACACCCCAAAAATCACTACTGGACACTTCATTGCGCTCCAGAGAGAAGAGATCCAGTTCCACCCACCAGAACACAGACTCCAGCTCCCCCAACCAGGAAAACGTGACAAGCCATTAATGGATCACAGGGATCAGACTCCACAATTAAGAGAAAGCATGAACTTCTAGCCTGCAGAAACGACACCCCAAACACAGCAATCTAAACAAAATGAAAAGGCAGAGAAATATTCAAAAGGTGAAGGAACATGATAAAAACCCACAACCAACAAAAAAGGAGGAAATAGAGAGTCTACCTGAAAAATGTTATGCAATGATAAAATAATAATGAAAAATGATAGCAAAGATGATCCAAAATCTTGAGGACAAAATGCAGCTACAGATAAATACACTAGAGACAAGGATTCAGAATATTCAAGAAATGTTTAACAAGGACGTAGAAGAAATAAAGAAGAATCAATCAATAATAAATAATGTAATAACAAAGATAAAAAACACTCTGGGGGAAACAACAGTAGAATAACTGAGGCAAAAGAGAGGATAGGTGAGGTGGAAGATAGAACAGTTGAAAGAAATGAAGCAGACAGGAAAAGAGAAAAAAAGAATAAAAAGAATTGAGAGCACCATCAGAGACCTCTGGGATAATGTTAAATGCACCAACATTTGAATCATAGGTGTCCCAGAAGAAAACAAAAAGAAAGACCTTAAGAAAACACTTGACAACTGTTGAAAGTTTCACTAATGTGGGGAAGGAAATAGCCACCCAAGTTCAAGAAGCTGAAAGAGTCCCAAACAGGATAAACCCAAGGCAAAACACCCCAAGACACATATTAATCAAACTAACAAAGATCAAAAACAAAGAGCAAATATTAAAAGCAACAAAGGAAAAGCAACGAATAACACACAAGGGGATCCCTATAAGGATAAGAGCTGATCTTTCAACAGAAATTCTTCAGGCCAGAAGGGGATGACATGGCATACTTAAAGTGAAGAAAGAGAAAAACCTGCAACCAAGATTACTCTACCCAGCAAGGATCTCATTCAGGTATGAAGGAGAAATCAAAAGCTTTCCAGACAAACAAAAGCTGAGACAGTTTAGCACCACCAAACCAGCTCTTCAACAAATGCTAAAGGATCTCCTCTAGATGGGAAACACAGTAAAGGTTTATAAAAACTAACCCAAAGCAACAAAGTAAATGGTAATGGGATCAAACTTATCAATAATTACCTTAAATGTAAATGGGTTGAATGCTCTAACCAAAAGAAAAAGACTGGCCAAAGGGATACAAAAACAAGTCCCATATATATGCTGTCTAAAAGAGACCCACCCCAAACGTAGGGACACATACAGATTTAAACTGAAGGGCTGGGAAAAGATATTTCATGCAAATGGGGACCAAAAGAAAGCAGGAGTAGCAATGCTCATATTAGATAAAATAGATGTTTAAATAAAGACTGTGGTAAGAGACAAAGAAGGACACTACATAATGATCAAAAGATCAACCCAAGAAGAAGATAAAACAATTATAAATATGGATGTGCCCAACATAGGAGCACCTCAATATGTAAGGCAAATGCTAACAAATATGAAAGGGAAAATTAACAGTAACACAATAATAATGGGGAATTTTTATACCCCACTTACACCTATGGATACACCAACCAAACAGAAAATCAGCAAAGAAATACAAGCTCCAAATGATGCAATGGAGCAGTTAGAACTAATTGATATCTATAGGGCATTTCACCCAAAAACAACAGAACTCACCTTTTTCTCAAATGCACATGGAACTCCAGATTAGATCACATCCTTGGTGATAAATCTAGTCTTTGTAAATTGAAAACAATTGAAAACATTTCAAGCATCTTTTCTAATCACAATGCACTAAGTTTAGATGTCAACTACAGGGGGAAAAAATGTCAAAAATACAAACATGTGTAGGCTAAACAGCATGCTTCTGAATAACCAACAGATCACAGAGGAAATAAAAAAGGAAATCAAAATATGCATAGAAACAGATGAAAATGAAAATACAACCCCAAACCTATGGGATTCAGTAAAAGCAGTGCTAAGAGAGACATTCATAGCAATACAAGCCTACCTCAAGAAACAAGAGAAGCATCAAATGAACAACCTAAATTTACATCTAAATCAACTAGAAAAAGAAGAAAAGAACCCCAAAGTAAGCAGAAGGAAAGAATTCATAAAAAATCAAAAAAAGAAATAAAGGAGACTATAGCAAAGATCAAGAAATTTTAAGCTGGTTCTTTCAGAAGATAAATAAAATAGACAAACCATTAACCAGAATCATCAAGAAAAAAAGGAGAAGAATCAAATCAATAAAATTAGAAATGAAAATGGAGAAATCACAACAGACAACACAGAAATACAAAAGATCATAAGAGACTACTATGAGTAATTATATGCCAATAAAATGGACAACTTGGAGGAAGTGGACAAATGCTTAGAAAAGTATTACCTTCCAAAACTGAACCAGGAAGAAATAGAAAATCTGAGCAGACCCATCACAAGCATGGAAATTGAAGCTGTAATTAAAAATCTTCCAACAAACAAAAGCCCAGGACCAGATGGCTTCACAGAGCTAACACATATCCTATTCTTCCAGAAGATGGCAGACGAAGGCAAAATCCCAGACACATTCTATGAAACCACCATCACCCTCATACCAAAACCAGACAAAGGTGGCACAAAAAGAGAAAACTACAGGCCAAAATCACTGATGAACATAGATGCAAAAATCCTCAACAAAATTTTAGCAAACAGAATCCAAAAACATATTAAAAATATCATTCACATGAACAAGTGGACTTTATCCCAGGGATGCAAGGATTCTTCAATACTTGCCAATCAATCAATGTGATGCACCATATTCACAAATTGAAAGATAAAAAACTATATGATTATCTCAATCGATGCAGAGAAAGCCTTTGACAAAATTTAACACCCATTTATGATAAAACTCTGCAGAAAGCAGGCATAGAAGGAACATACCTCAACGTAATAAAAGCCAAATATGACAAACCCACAGCAAACATTATACCCAAAGGCAAAAAAGTTGAAAGCCTTTCCTCTAAAATCAGAAATAAGACAAGGGTGCCCACTCTTACCCTACTATTCAACATAGTTTTGGAAGTCCTAGCCACAGCAAGCAGAGAAGAAAAAAAAACAACAACAAGAAATCCAGATTGGAAAAGAAGAAGTAAAACTCTCACTGTCTGTAGGTGACATGATCCTCTACATAGAAAACCCTAAAGACACCACCAGAAAATCACTAGTGCCAACCAATGAATATAGTAAAGTTACAGGATATAAAGCTAAAACACAGAGATACCCTGCATTCCTAAAAAAAAAAAAAAGAAAGAAAGAAAAAGAAAAAAGAGAAATTAAGGAAACAATCTCATTCACCATTGCAACGAAAAGAATAAAATACTTAGGAATAAATTTATCTAAAGAAACAAAGACCTATATATAGAAAACTATAACACACTGTTGAAAGAAATCAAAGGTGACACAAATAGATGGAGAAATATACCATGCTTTGGATCGGAAGAACCAATATAGTGAAAATGAGTATTCTACCCAAAGTAATCTTTAGAGTCAATGCAATCCCTGTCAAGCTACCAATAGTATTTTTCATAGAACTAGAATAAATAATTTCACAATTAACATGGAAACACAAAAAACCTCAAATAGCCAAACAAATTTGTGAAAGAAGAATGGAACTGGAGGAATCGACCTGCCTGACTTCAGACTATACTACAAAGCTACAGTCATTAAGACAGTCTGGTACTGGCACAAAGACAGAAATATAGATCAATGGAACAAAATAGAAAGCCCAGAAATAAACCCCCCCACCTATGGATGCCTCATCTTTTACAAAGTAAGCAAAAATATACAATGGAGTAAAGACAATCTCTTTAACAAGTGGTTCTGGGAAAACTGGTGAATCATGTGTAAAAGATGTAATCAGAACACTTTCTAACACCATACACAAAAATAAACTCAAAATGGATTAAAGATCTAAATGTAAGATCAGAAACTATAAAACTTTTAGAGGAAAACAGGCAGAACACTTCTAACATAAATCACAGCAAGATCCTCTATGGTCCAACTCCCAGAGCAATGGAAATAAAAACAAAAATAAGCCAATGGGACCTAATTAAACTTAAAAGCTTTTGCACAATGAAGGAAACTATAAGCAAGGTGAAAAGGCAGCCTTCAGAATGGGAGGAAATAATACTAAATGAAGCAACAGACAAAGAATTAATCTCCAAAATATACAAGCAGTTTATGCAGTTTAATACCAGAAAAATAAACTACCCAAAAAAAAAAAAAAAAATGGGCCGAAGAACTAAATAGACATTTCTCCAAAGAAGACACACAGATGGCTAATAAATACATGAAAAAATGCTCAATATCACTCACTGTCAGAGAAATGCAAATCCAAACAATGAAGTACCATCTCACATCAGTCAGAATGGCTGCCATCAAAAAGTCTACAAAAAATAAATGCTGGAGAGGGTGTAGAGAAAAGGAAACCCTCTTATACTGTTGGTGGGAATGCAAACTAGTACAGCCACTATGGAGAACAGTGCGGAGATTCCTTTAAAAACTGGAAATAGAACTGCTATACCATCCAGCAATCCCACTGCTTGGCATATTCAACAAGGAAACCAGAATTGAAAGACACACATGTTCACCAGTGTTGCACTGTTTACAGTAGCTAGGTCATGGAAGCTACTTAGATGTCCATCAGCAGAAAAATGAATAAGAAAGCTGTGGTACATATACACAATGGAATGTTACTCAGCTATAGAAAAGAATGCAGTTGAGTCAGTTCTAATGAGGTTGATGAAACCAGAACCTATTATACAGAGTGAAGTAAGCCAGTAAGAGAAACACCAATGCAGTATTTTAATGCATATAGAAGGGGAAACAGTGGAAACAGTGGCTGACTTTTTTTTTTTTTCTGGGTTCCAAAATCACTGCAGATAGTGATTACAGCCATGAAATAAAAGACACTCCTTGGAAGGAAAGTTATGACCAATCTAGACAGCATATTAAAAAGCAGAGACATTACTTTGCCAACAAAGGTTTGTCTGGTCAAGGCTATAATTTTTCCAGTGGCCGTGTATGGATGTGAGAGTTGGACTATAAACAAAGCTGAGTACAGAAGAATTGATGCTTTTGAACTGTGGTGTTGGAGAAGACTCTTGAGAGTCCCTTATACGGTAAGGAGATCCAACCAGTCCATCCTAAAGGAGATCAGTCCCGGGTGTTCATTGGAAAGACTGATGTTAAAGCTGAAATTCCAATACTTTAGCCACCTGATGCGAAGAGCTGATTCATTGAAAAAGACCCTGATGCTGGGAAAGATTGAGGGCAGGATAAGAAGGGGATGACAGAGGATGAGGTGGTTGGATGGCATCACTGACTCAATGGACATGGGTTCAGGTGGACTCCGGGAGTTGGTGATGGACAGGGAGGCCTGGAGTGCTATGGGTCATGGGGTCACAAAGAGTCGGACACGACTGAGCAACTGAACTGAACTGAAATGAAATTTAGAAAGACAGTAATGATGAGCTTATATGCAAGACAGCAAAAGAGACACAGAGGTTAAAAAACAGAATTTTGGATGGTGTGGGAGAAGAGCATGGGACGATATGAAATAATACCATTGAAACGTGTATATTACCGTAGATAAAACTCATGTCCAGTTCAAGTTCAATGCGTGAAGCAGGGCACTCAAAGCTGGTGCTCTGGGACAACCCAGAGGAATAGGGTGGGGAGGGAGGTGGGAGGGGTTTCAGGACTGTGGGATACATGTATACCCATGTATATGTGTTATTCATGTCAATGTATGGCAGAAACCACCACAATATTGTAAAGTAATTAGCCTCCAATTACAATAAATTAATTAAAAAATAAAACAATAAATTTCTAAATTAATAATCTCTCACTACACAAGCAGCATGTCATTCACATGTGATTTCTTCATATTTTTTAACACATGTTATGAGAGTTTAACAACCCTAATTGACATAGAAAGATAATGGCTTCCTTTAGCCTCATGCTCTTCCCCAAGTTAGATAGAAAATTTAAATAAATATGTTTTTAAAGGATAAAATAATTTTCTCTGCAAAATATAAGGAAAAGTATCAAATAACAGCACTTAATAAAAGAAGAATCCTGCATGCTTAAAAAAAAAAAAAAAAAGCTAAGCTTGTGTGGATGTGTGTGTACCTGAGTACATGCACACACAGGAGACAGAATTGAGGGAAAGAAAGGAAACACAGAGATTCCTATTCCTTACACGTATGTGAATATGAACCTATTATGACAATGTGAAGATGTCAAAATGATTGTAGGAAGGAAGGTGGCATCTACACTCAAAGTGTGGGCCACACGATTGCAGTAGGTCAGAAAAATTTCTCAAATCATTGGCAGTTTTTATATGGATCTAAAATAATTCAATATGTTGACCTGAATCAAATACACTTCAGCAAAGACTGATTTATTTGGGATCAGCAGAGATTTGCAATTTGGGGTCTGCAAGTGTGATGAGCTATGTGCAAGTTCCTACATGACAAGAGATAAAGAACAATTTTGAAGAGAGGAAAAGGAAGTCAGGAGGGATGTACTGAGCAGAGTGTATGGATTTTCATTGGGTGGGTCATTGCCAGGAAAGAATAGGAGTCATTCTTCTTCCTGTGGGCTCATCTATCATCACAAGGTGTGAGAGATCCCTCTTCTGGTCTCCCAACTCTATTTAACTGAGGTCTTTGCTTCTAAATTTTTTTCACAAGTCAAAACATGTTAAATACCAGCAACAGCTAAGGGAAAATTACAACTTCCAAAGCAATCTGAATTAAACTACATTATCCTCCACACGTTCCTGGGAAACTTAACACAATAAAAACCATGTGCATTATAGATAACATCACCCTTCAACTTGGCAGTTGGCTTCTTCCCATGCAGCAGTGTGATTTGAGACTACTCTCTGCAATAATTGGTTAGATGTTCTGCATTAACCTTTATATGGACATCCTCTGAAGGCAAAGGAAAGATCCTACTGCATTTACAATTAGCAAAAGAGCCAAAGGCAGCAACTTTGACAAGGATCAGCCTACGTTGGTTTTGATAGTTTCTCTTCAAGACACTTATGAGTGCAATGCTGTTATCTATGAAATATATCAGTATACAAAGATCAACAAATCATGTAAAAATCATAAGAGTATATGGGAAATTAATCACTGAGTTATGTTTATTTAAACACAAACTTTAAACTCTGAAAGAAACTTGGTAAAGCCATTAAATATGGTATTCATTACACTCAGAAAGATATTTGAAATGGATCTAAAAACATGACTATACTATAATTTAAACAAATTTCAATAAATATATTGTATTTAAAAGTTCATAATAGCTGCTGGATACATAGCAAAAACAAAGCTAAATGTCAGTGAAATGATTCCAGTGTGAGCTGTCTGTTCTATGACTATATTATGGAGCTCCACGTGGCAGATAACCATCATACTTTGGCAGTAGGAGTCACCCAAAAGAAATAGATTTCTAAATTTTTATTTTATGCCATTTGAAACGTCCTAGGAACAGCAGGATTGTAATATAGCCTGAAGTTTTAACATGTACTTACATGGTAAACCCCCCTTTTCCTCTGATGAATCTAAAATATATCATAAAGATGGATGACAGTTTAAAAAGTTTTTCTGGGAACTTTCAAGATGGCAAAGGAATAAGATGGGTAGATAACCCTCTTCCCCACAGTTATTTCAAAAAATACATCTGTATGTGGAACAACTCCTGCAGAACACATTCTGAATGCTAGAGGAAGACTCTAGAGTTTCAAAAAGGCAAATATTCTCATAATGAAGTAGTGCAAAGACATAGGAAATTAAAGAGACAAAGGATTTGGAATAGGGACCTAAGCCTCAGGGAGGGAGTTGTGAAGGAGGAGAAATTTCCACACACTCAGAAACCCCATCTTAGGCAGAGATGGGAGAGTGGGGGTAGCTCTGGAACCTCAGAGATGAGTAAAGCAACAGATGCTTGGAAGGCAAAACAGAGAGAATTCACCATAGAGATCATTGCTGACTAACACTGCTCAGTTGAGATGCTGTTTGCATGCTTGCTGTGGAGAATGGGGATGGGGTGCTGAGCTCACGCTTCAGGGGTGAACCTCAGTGAGAACACTGAGATTGATTGCCATGAAGATATTTTGAGGGGGCTAGTAGGACGCCTGAGGGAGTCCAGAAAAAAGCCTGAGCCCAAGCTGGACAAGCCACAGCTGTGGACTGTGACCCCAGAAGTATATATGCCAAAGCTGCTGCAAGTGTCAGAGGCAGGACTATCCATGACTGCAGTTTGTGAACTAGAATGGGGAATACAGGCCACCATTGGGTACCATGGGTGGAGGACAAGGGGTCGCTGTGGTCTCCACCCCAGGGGTCACAGCTGTGGCCAAGCTGTGGATCACTGCCCACACCTTCCTGGGAACCTGTGCAACTTGGCTCTGCCAAGGGACCCACAACCTGAGGCCAACTCCTCTAGGGAAGCATACAACCTGTCTTAGACTCTGGTGACTTCCTGCAGGTCTTGGCTACAGAACCTCACTGAGGTTCAACCCCTGAAGCGTGAGCTCAGCACCCCGTCCCCATTCTTCACAGCAAGCATGCAAACACCACACACCCCAACTGTGCCTGCTGTATACCTCTCCGCTTCCAGCCCAACTGAGAAAGTGAGCCCTAAAAAGCTTTTACTTTTACCCCTTCATGTCTGGGAAGAGAACAAACACCAGAGTGTGGCCTAAAAGAAGAAATAGGAACAAAACAAAAGCTGAGCACTAGGGACAGTGTGACCAAAGAAGAGGAGAGAAATTCACTCCTGCAGATTAAATCCCAGCAACTAGCTTGAGACTGTGGACTTTGGGGGCAATTATTGACTTTGGAAGCAATTACAATCCTTCCAATGAACATTCAAGACTGATTTCCTTTATGATGGACTGGTTGGTTCTCCTTGCAATCCAAGGGACTCTCAAGAGTCTTCTGCAACACCACAGTTCAAAAGCATCAATTCTTTGGTGCTCAGCTTTCTTTATAGTCCAGCTCTCACATCCATACATGACTACTTGGAAAAACCATAGCCTCGACTAAATGGACCTTTGTTGGCAAAGTAATGTCTCTGCTTTTTAATATGCTATGTAGGTTGGTCATAATTTTTCTTCCAAGGAGTAAGCATCTTTTTATTTCATGGCTGAAGTCACCATGTGCAGTGATTTTGGAGCCCCCCAAAATAAAGTTTGCCACTGCTTCCACCATTTCCCTATTTGCCGTGAAGTGATGGGACCAGATGCCATGATCTTTGTTTTCTTGAGTTTTAGGCCAACTTTTCACTCTCCTCTTTCACTTGTGCCAAAAATCACAACTAACTGCTGAGTAACAATTGACAAAGAAGACTGGAACCTACTTCCAAAGACAAAGAAGCAGCCAGAGTGAGATGGTAGGAGGGGTGCATACACAATACAATCAAATTTCAATTCAGATTTCAGCATTTTAAAGATATCATCTCTCTCTAGATCTATAAATGTAGGACAATCCCAATCAAAATCCTAACAGGTTTCTTCTTCTTTTTCCTGTAGTTCTTCAACATATGATTCAAAATTTATACACGGAAATGCAAAAATAAACACACAACCCCCTCAATAGCCAAGACAATCTTAAAGAAGGAAAACAAAGCTACAGGACTCACACAGAGTTTTATCAAGAGGCTTTTATTTATTTATTTATTTATTTATTTATTTAGGGGCTTCCCTTGTAGCTCAGTTGGTAAAGAATCTGCCTGCAAGGCAGGAGACCTGGGTTTGATTCTTGGGTTGGGAAGATTCCCTGGAGGAGGGAATGACAACCCACTCCAGTATTCTTCCCTGGAGAATCCCATGGACAGAGGAGCCTGGCAGGCTACAGTCAACAGGGTCACAAGAGTCAGAAACGACTTTTTTTTTTTTTTTTTTTTTAACTTTACATAATTGTATTAGTTTTGCCAAATATCAAAATGAATCCGCCACAGGTATACATGTGTTCCCCATCCTGAACCCTCCTCCCTCCTCCCTCCCCATACCATCCCTCTGGGTCGTCCCAGTGCACTAGCGACTTAATGACTAAACCACCAAACCACTTATTTTTTAAGGATTATTTTAAATTGCATTAAATCTACAGATTGTTTGACATAACAATATTAATTCTTTCAAACCAGAAACACAGGATATCATTCCATTTTCTTTGTATCATCTTCAATTTTATTCATCAGTGTTTTATAGTTTTCAGAGTATCAAACTTTCACTTCCTTGGTTTAAGTTTATTAACTTTTAAGTTATTTAAGTTTTTGAACTTAACTTCTAGTTAAGTTCAAACTTTTATTTTAAGTTTATTAACTTGAAGCTTGTTAATAAACTTGGTTAAGTTTATTCCCAGGTATTTTATTCTTTTTGTTTTGATTTTAAATACAGTAGTTTTCTTTCTGTCTCTTTATGAAAGTCAAACTTTAGGGTTTTATAAATAAAGTATCATGCCATCTGCAAGTAGTGAATTTTATTTCTTCCCTTCCTTTTGTTTATTTTTCTTGTCTGATTTCTGTGGCTAACACTTTCAATTCTACATTAAATAGAAGTTGTTAGAGTGGATATTTTGTCTTGTTCCTGATTTTAGATAAAAGGTTTCTGCTTTTCACCATTGAGTACAATGTTAGCTATGGTTTTGTGATAAGTGGACTTTATTATGCTGAGATACATTCTCTATATATCAATTTTGATGAGAGTTTTAAATCATAAATGGATGCTGAATTTTGTCCAAAGTTTTTCTTCAACTATTGAAATAGTCATGTGATTTTTATCCTCATTTTTGTTTCATACTGAATCATCCTTATAACCCTGGAATAAATCCCATTTAATCAGGATATATGTTCTTTTGTATATATTATTAAATTCAAGTTGCTAATACTTTGTTGATAATTTTTGCATATATATATATATATTAGTACATTTTCAGGCAAAGGGAACTAAAGCAAAAGTTCACAAATGGGATCTGATTAAATTTAAAAGTTTTGCACAGCAAAGGAAATCATTAATGAAACAAAGACTGCCTACTGAACTAGAGAAAATATTTGCAAATGATATGATTGTTTAGGGGTTTGAAACCAAAATATATAAACAACTAATAAAATTCAATATCAAAAGAACAAAGAACTCAATTATCAGTGGGCAAAAAACCTGAATAGACATTTTCCCAAAGACATACAGGGCCAGCATATACATGAAGAGATGTTCAAAATCACAAATCATCAGAGAAAAACACATTGAAACTACAATGAGATAGCACCTCACATCTGTCAGAATGCTATCACCAAACATACCTCAAATAACAAATGTTGGTAAAGATGCAGAGAAAAGGAAACCCTTTACACTGTTGGTAGCAATGAAAATTGGTACAATAACTATGGAAAACATTATGAAGACTACTCAAATAACTAAAAACAGAACTACCATATGGTCCAGCAATTCCACTCCTGGGTGAATATATATATATATCCAGAGAAAAAAGAAACACTAATTAGAAAAAAGGTACATACTCACCTGGGTCCAAAGCAGCATTATTTACAATAGTCAAGATATGGAAGCAGCCCAAGTATTCATCAGCAGATGAATGGATAAAGATGTGGCATATATACAGTGGAATACTACTCAGCCATAGAAAGAAATTTTGTGATTTCCAACAACATGGGTGACCTGGAGGGTATTATGCTTAGTGAGTGAAGTCAGATAGACAATAATACTGTATGTTATCACTTATATGTGGAATTTGAAAATAAAACAAATGATAAATATAACAAAGTAGAAATAGATTCACAGATACAGAGAATAAACTAGTGGTTATCAGTGAGGAGAGGAAAGCAAACAGGGGTAAGTTAAGAGATATAAACTATTATGTATAAAATAAATAACCTATAGGGATATATTGTACAGCCTACGGAATATAGCCTATATTTTATAATAACTTTAAGTGAAGTATAATCTATAAAATATTCAGGCAGTATATTGTACACTTGAAATTAATATTCAACTTAAAAAGGGAAAAATGAATGGATAATCCAATAGTGTTTTGGTGAGACATGTTACCTATGGGAGTTAGTAACCAAAAAGAATATGAAGGTGGCTTTTGGACTATTCTTGATTTTCTATTCCTGATCTGTGTAATGGTTGTCTGTGTTCACTTTGTAAAAGTTCATTAAACTATACATTTAAGGGAGTATATAAGTCTATGCCACAACCAGTAATGCTGAAAAAGCTGAAGTTGAACTGTTCTATGAAGACCTAAAACACCTTCTAAAACTAACACCAAAAAAAGATGTTCTTTTCATTATAGGGGACTGGAATGTAAAAGTAGAAACACCTGGAGTAACAGATAAATTTGGCCTTGGAGTACAGAATGAAGCAAGGCAAAGGCTAATAGAGTTCTGCCAAGAGAATGTACTGGTCATAAAGCACCCTCTTTCAACAACACAAGAGAAGACTCTACATATGGACCAGATGGACAACACTGAAATCAGATTGATTATATTCTTTGCAGCTAAAGTGTGTGTGTGTGTGTGTGTAGCATATCGTTCTAATACTCTGCTTTATTATTTCTTTAACTTTTACTTTTACAATTTACTTTTTCCTTTTTTTTAAGATTTTATTTTCAAATGATTTATTTATTTCCCTATTATTACAGTATTCTTTAGTTATATTGCGTTTTCTATATTCTCAATGTTTTATTTTTGTTGGTCTAATTTTTAGTATTCATTTTCACATGTGGGTTTTTTTAATTGGCTTGCTTGATTTTTTTCTTTTTTGGTTACAGTTTTTATATTTATTTTTCTCTTTTCACTCTCTTCTTTTCTCTAAGTGTGTGAGTTTCTTCGGGTGTTCTTGTCTGTTGAGTATTACTTCTACCATTTGTCTTGGGGCTTTTTCTGTCCATTCTTTTTTTGTTTGTAAATTTGGCTGATTTCCTATTTTTTGTTTGTTTGTCTTTTCATTTTTCCTCTATCTCTTTCTTTTCTGTGCTATATGGCTTGTGGAGTATTGGGGCAAGAGTAAGGGGCTGGGCCTGAACCTCTGAGGTAGGAGACCTGAGTCCAGGACGTTGGGCCATCAGCAAACTCCCAACCTCATGGAACACTGATCAACAAGAGCTCTTCTAAAGGCCTAGATCTCAACACTAAAACAAGGCCTCACCCAAAAGCCAGCAAGCTCCAATAACCGGATACCTCATACCAAACTATCAGTAAAAGAGGAACACAACCTTGCATGTTAGCAGACAGGCTTCCCAAAGCCATGCCAAATCTAAAGGCTGGATGTGGCACTGCCCTTCAAAGAGAAAAGATCCAGCTCCACCCAGCAGAATCCAGGCACAAGTCCTCCTAACCAGGAACTGTCACAAGGCATTTGTCCAACCCCACCCATAGGGGGTAGACTCCATAATTAAGAACTATGACTTTGCAGCCTGCAGAAAGGAGACCCCAAACACAGGCAATTAAACAAAAGGAAAAGACAGAAACATGCAGTAAGAACATGGTAAAAATTCACAAGGCCAAACAAAATAAGAGGAAAGAGGCAATCTACCTGAAAAAAAATTCAGAGTAATGACAGTAAAAATTATCCAAAATCATGGAAATAAAATGAAGGCACATATAAATAGACTGGAGGCACTGATCAAGAAGATACAAGAAATGTCAAACAAAGACCTAGAAGAAATAAAGAGCAGACAATCAGCAATAAACAACACAATAACTGAGATTTTTTTTTAATACACTAAGAAAACAATAGTGGAATAACTGAGGCAGAAAAACAGATAAGTGAGCTGGAATATAGAATGGTAGAAATAACTAGAGCAGAACAGAACAAAGAAAAAATAAATAAAAGGAAATGAGGACAGCCACAGAGACCTCTGGGGTGACATTAAATACATCAAATTTCAAATTATACAGGTCCCAGAAGAAGAAGAGAAAAAGAAAGGATATAAGAAAATATTTGAGTCTCTCATACAGGGTTGTCGTTACCATCTTTCTAAATTCCATGGGGAACATGTGTACACCTGTGGCGGATGCATGTTGATGTATGGCAAAACCAATATAATATTGTAAAGTAAAAAAAAGAAAGAAAATATTTGAGGAGATTATACATGAAAACTTCCCTAATATGGGAAAAGAAATAGCCACCCAGGTCCAGGGAGCCCAGAGACTCCCATACAAGATGAACCCAAAGAGAAGCATGCCAAGAAACATATTAATCAAGCTAATGAAATATAAACACAATGAAAACAATTAAAAGCAACAAGGGAAAAGTAAGAAATAATATATAAGGGAATCTCCATAAGGCTAACAGCTGATCTTTCAACAGAAACTCTGCAGGTCAGAAGGAAATGCAAGATATATTTAAAGTAATGAAAGGAAAAAAAATGCAACCAAGATTACTCTACTCAGCAAAGTTATCATTCAGGTTTGATGGAGAAATCAAAAGCTTTGCAGAGAACCAAAAGTTAAGAGAATTCAGCACCACCAAACCAGTTTTACAATAAATACTAAAGGAATTTCTCTAAACAAGAAACACAAGAGAAAGAAAAGACCAACAAAAATAAATCCAAAGCAATAAAGAAAATGGTGATGGGATCATACATATCAATAATTACACCTTAAATGTAAATGAAGTAAATTCTCCAACCAAAAGACAAAGAATGGCTGAATTGATACAAAACCAAGATCCATATATATCCTTTGTACAAGAGACCCACTTCAGACCTAGAGACACAAACTGAAAGTGAGGGGATTGAAAAAGGTATTTCATGCGAATGGAAATTCATATTAAAAAAAAATACTTTAAATAAAGACTTTTAAAAGAGACAAGGAAGCACACATAATAATTAATGCATTAATCCAAGAAGAAGATATAACAATTATAAATATATATGCACCCAATATAGGAACACACATAAGGCAAATGCTAACAACTATGAAAAGAGAAATTGACAGTAACATAATAATCGTGGGGGATTTAACACCCCACTCATAGCAATGGACAGATCCTCCAGAAACAAAACTCATAAGGCAGCACAGGGTTTAAATGAAACATTGGACCAGATGTACCTAATTGATATCCATAGGACATACCTAAAAACAACAAATTTCACTTTTTTCTCAAGTTCATGGGACATAATCCAGGATAGATCACATTTTTTGTAATTTTAGCATACAGGCTTCCCAAAGCCATGCCAAATCTAAAGGCTGGATGTGGCACTGCCCTTCAAAGAAAATCAAGTCTTGGTAATTTTTTAAATATTGAAATTGTATCAAGTATCTTTTTCTAATCACAATGCTATAAGATTAGATATCACATAGAGGGGGGAAAAAAAACTGTAAAACACACAAACACATAAATGCTAGACAACATTTCTGAAAAACCAAGAGGTCACTAAAGGGAATTAAAAAATACCTAGAAACAAGTGAAAACTCAAAATCTATAGGATGAAACAAAAGCAGTACTAAAAAGGCAGTTTATAGCAATACAAGCCTATCTTAAGAAACAAGAAAAACATCAGATAAACAACCTAACCTTACACCTAAAGTAGCTAGAAAAAAAAAAAAAAAAAACACAAAATAACCCAAAAGTCAGTAGAATGTAAGAAATCACAAAGATCTAAGCAGAAAGAAATTTAAAAGAAATGATGGAGACAATAGCAAACATTAATAAGATTAAAAGCTGGTTCTTTCAGAATATAAATAAAGTTGATAAACCATTAGCCAGACTCATCAAGAAATAAAAGGAGAGGACCCAAATCAATAAATTTAGAAATGAAAAAAGGAGAAGTTATTACAAACAGTACAGAAATACAAATAATCATAAGGGACTACTATGAGCAACTATATGCCAATAAAATTGAAAAGTTTGAAGAAATGGGCAATTTTTTAGAAAGGTACAACCTTCCAGGTCTGAACCAGGAAAAAATAGAAAATATGAACAGACCAATCACAGGTATTAAAATTGAAATTATGATAAAAATTTTCCAACAAAACAAAAGCCAAAGACAAGACAGCTTCACAGATTAATTCTTCCAAACGTATCAGAAAAGCTAAAACCTATGCTGTTCAAAATCTTCCAGAATATACAGAGGAAGGAAAATTACCAAACTCATTCTACAAGGCCCCATAAGCCTGATACCAAAACAAGACAAAGGTACCACCAAAAAGAAAAATTACACACTGGTATCACTAATGAACATAGATGCTAAAATCCACAAAAAATTCTAGCAAATAATAGAATCCAATAATACGTTAAAAAGATTACACAACATGATCAAGTCAGTTTTATCCCAGGAATGCAAATATTTTTCAATATATATGCAAATCAATCAATGTGATATACCATATTAACAAAGTAAAAACCATGTGATAAACTCAGTAGATACAGAGTAAGTTTTAACAAAATTCAAAATTATTTATTTATAATAAAACTCTCCAGAAAGTAGGCATAGAAGGAACTTACCACAACAGAGCCCTTTATTTTGAGGGGCTCCAAAATTACTGCAGATGATGACTGCAGCCATGAAATTAAAAGACGCTTGCTCCTTGGAAGAAAAGCTATGACCAACATAGACAGCACATTAAAAAGCAGAGGCAACACTTTGCCAAGAAAGGTCCGTCTAGTCAAAGCTCTGGTTTTTCTAGTAGTCATGTATGGATGTGAGAGTTGGACTATAAAGAAAGCTGAACACGAAAGAATTGATGTATTTGAACTGTGGTGCTGGAGAAGACTCTTGAGAGTCCCTTGGACTGAAAGGAGATCCAACTAAAGCAAATCAACCCTGAATATTCATTGGAAGGACTGATGCTGAAGCTGAAGCTCCAATACTTTGGCCAACTGATGCAAAGGACAGACTTATTTGAAAAGACCCTGATGCTGGGAAAGATTGAAGATGGAAGGAGAAGGGAATGACAGAGGAAGAGATAGTTGGATGGCATCATCAACTCAATGGACATGGATTTGATCAAGCTCCAGGAGTTGGTGGTGGATAGGGAACCCTGGCATGCTGCAGTCCATGTGATCACAGAATCAGACACGACTGAGTGACTGAACTGAACTGGCCTCAACAAAATAAATCCATATAAAAAAAAAAAAAAAAAACACTCCAAACATTATTCTCAGTGGTGAAAAAATGAAAGCATTTCCTCTAAGGAAGAAGACAAGGATGTGCACTCTTGCCACTGTAGTTTGTCCTTATGACATACAGCACAGAAATACACAGAAAAGAAGAAGTAAACATATTACTGTTAGCAGATAACATGATACTATACATAGAAAAAACTAAAAATCCCCTTCACGGATCACAGCCTTGTCATGGTGAAGGGTTTTGTGTAACTCAAAGATGCTATGGCCCATGCTATGCAGGGCTGTCCCAAATGGAAGGGTCATAGTAGAGAGTTTTGGCAAAATGTAGTCTACTGGAGGAGGAAATATCAATCCGCTTGAGTATTCCAGCCTCAAGAATCCCATAAAGAAGGCTGAGCACCGAAGAACTGATGCTTTTGAATGGTTGTTCTAGAGAAGATCTTGAGATTTCCTTGGACAGGAAGGAGATCAAACCAGTTAACTGATGCTGAAGCTCCAATACTTTGTCCACCTGATTCAAAGATCCAACTCATAGGAAAAATCACATGCTGTGAAAAATTGAAGGCAAATGGATTGAAGGCAGAGATGGTTAGATACCATCAACAACTCAATGGACATGAGTTTGAGCAATTTCTGGGAGATAGTGGAGGACAGAGAGGTCCATGGGGTCACAAAGAGTCAGACATGACTTAGCAACTGAACAAAAATAAATAAATAAATATAGAAAGTCACAGGATATAAAATTAATACTCAGAAATAATTAAAAGACACTCCTTGGAAAGAAAGTTATGGCCAACCTAGACAGCATATTCAAAAGCATAGACATTACTTTGCCAACAAAGGTCCGTCTAGTCAAGGCTATGGTTTTTCCAGTAGTCATGTATGGATGTGAGAGTTGGACTACAAAGAAAGCTGATATTATTGGTGCTTGGGGCTGGTGCACTGGGACGACCCAGAGGGATGGTATGGGGAGGGAGGAGGGAAGAGGGTTCAAGATGGGGAACACATGTATACCTGTGGTGGATTCATTTTGATATATGGCAAAACCAATACAATATTGTGAAGTTAAAAAATTAAATTAAATTAAATTAAAAAAAATAAAGCTGAGTGCTGAACAATTGATGTTTTTGAACTGTGGTGTTGGAGAAGACTCTTGAGAGCCCCTTGGACTGTAAGGAGATCCAAGCAGTCCATCCTAAAGGAGATCAGTCCTGGGTGTTCGTTGGAAGGACTGATGTTGAAGCTGAAATTCCAATACTTTGGCCACCTGATGTGAAGAGCTGATTCATTGGAAAATACCCTGATGCTGGGAAAGAATGAGGGCAGGAGGAGAAGGGGACGACATAGGATGAGATGGTTGGATGGCATCACCAGCTCAATGAACATGGGTTTGGGTGGACTCCAGGAGTTGGTGATGGACAGGGAGGCTTGGTGTGCTGTGGTTCGTGGGGTTGCAAAGAGTCGGACATGACTGAGCAACTGAACTGAACTGAATCCTTTACATTCCTGTATGCTAACAATTAAAAATCAGAAAGAGAAATTAAGTAATCAATCCCATTCATCATTGCAATTAAAATGGTAAAATGCCTAGGAATAATTCTACCTCAAGGGACAAAAGACTTGTATGAAGAAAACTACAAGACACTGATGAAAGAAATAAAAAATGACACCAACAAAGGGAAAGATATTCCATGTTTGGATTAGAAGAATCAATATTTTGAAAATAACTGTACTACCCAAAACAATTTACAGATTCAATGCAATCCCTATCAAATTACCAATGCCATTTTTCACAGAACTACACAAAAAATTTCACAATTACTATGGAAACACAAAAGTTCCCAAATAGCCAAAGCAATCTTGAGAAAGAAAATCAGATCTTTAGGAATAAATCTTCCTGACTTCAGGCTATACCACAAAGCTGCCAGTCACCAAAACAGTATGCAGTACAGTTCTGGCAAAAAAAAAAAAAAAAAAAGATAGACTAATGGAAGAAGATAGAAAGCCCAGAGACAAACCCATACACCTATGGGCATCTTATCTTTGACAAAGGAGACAAAGACAGTCTCTTCAATAAGTATTGCTATGAAACGTGGACAGCTACAGGTATAAAATGTGAATGAAAGAATGAAACTACAGCACTTCCTAACACCATCAGTTCAGTCCAGTTCAGTCACTCAGTTGTGTCTGGCTCTTTGGGACCCCATGGACTGCAGCATGACAAGCCTCCCTGTCCATCACCAACTCCTGGAGTTTGCTCACACTCATGTCCATTGAGTCCGTGATGCCATCCAACCATCTCATCTTCTGTCATCCCCTTCTCCTCCTGCCTTCAATCTTTTCCAGCATCAGGGTCTTTTCAAAGGAGTCAGTTCTTTGCATCAGGTGGGCAAAATATTGGAGTTTCAGCATCGGTCCTTCCAATGAGTATTCAGGACTGATTTCCTTTAGAATGGACTGTTTGGATCTCCTTGCAGTCCAAGGGACTCTCAAGAGTCTTCTTCAACACCACAGTTCAAAAGCATCATTCTTTGGTGCTCAGTTTTCTTCACAGTCCAACTCTCACATCCATACATGACAACTGGAAAAAACATGGCTTTAACTAAACAGATCTTTGTTGGCAAAGTAATGCCTCTGCTTTTTAATATGCTGTCTAAGTTGGTCATAACTTTTCTCCCAAGGCGCAAGCGTTTTTTAATTTCATGGGTGCAATCATCATCTGCAGTGATTTTAGAACCCCCCAAAAGTAAAGTCTGTCACTGTTTCCACTGTTTCACCATCTATTTGCCATGAAGTGATGAGATACGATGCAATGATCTTAGTTTTCTGAATGTTGAGTTTTAAGCCAACTTTTTCACTCCTCTTTTACTGAGCCCTGCCCTGGTGGCTCAGACGGTAAAGCGTCTGCCTACAATGCAGGAGACCTGGGTTCAGTCCCTGGGTTGGGAAGATCTCCTGGAGAAGGAAATGGCAACCCACTTCAGTATCCTACCTGGAAAATCCCATGGATGGCGAATCTGGTAGGCTAGAGTACGTGGGGTCTCAAAGAGTCAGACACGACTGAGCGACTTCACTCTTTAACTTTCATCAAGAGGCTCTTTAGTTCTTCTTTACTTTCTGCCATAAGGGTGGTGTCATCTGCATATCTGAGGTTATTTATATTTCTCCTGGCAATCTTGATTCCAGTTTGTGCTTCATCAAGCCCATCCTAACACCATACACAAAACTAATATCAAAATGGATTAAAGACTTAAATGTAAGGCCAGAAACAGAAAAACTCTGAAGAAAATGTAGGCATTACACTCTTTGACATAAATCACAGCAAGATCCTCATTGATCCATTTCCTAAAGTAATGGAAATAAAACAAAAAAATGAACAAACAGACCTAATTAAACTTAAAGATTTTGCAGGGCAAAGAAAACAATAAACAAGAAAAAAGACAAGCCTAAGAATGGGATAAAATAATTGCCAGCAAAACAACGGACAAATGATTAATCTCTAAAATATATAAGCACCTTATACAGCTCAATGTCAGAGAAATAAACAGCCCAATCAAAAATTGGGCAAATGACCTAAACAGACATTTCTCCAAAGAAGACGTACAGATGGCCAATAAACATATGAAAAGATGCCCAACACCACTAATTGTTAGAGAATTGCAAATCAAAAGTACAATAAGGTATCACCTCACGCCAGTCAGAAGTAGTTCAGTTCAGTTCAGTCCCTCAGTCGTGTCCGACTCTGTGACTCCATGGACTGCAGCATGCCAGGCTTCTCTGTCCATCATCAACTCCCAGAGTTTACTCAAACTCATGTCCATTGAGTTGGCGAAGCCACCCAACCATCTCATCCTCTGTCATCCCCTTCTCCTCCTGCCTTCAATCTGTCCCAGCATCAGGGTCTTTTCAAATGAGTCAGTTCTTCCCATCAGGTGGCCAAAATATTGGAGATTCAGTTTCAGCATCAGTCCTTCCAATGAATATTCAGGACTGATTTCCTATAGGATGGACTGCTTGGATCCCCTTGCAGTCCAAACGACTCTCAAGAGTCTTCTCCAACACCACAGTTCAAAAGCATCCGTTCTTGGCACTCAGCTTTCTTTATAGTCCAACTCTCACATCCATACATGACTACTGTATATCAACCATAGCTTTGACTAGACGGACCTTTGTTGGCAAAGGTTGGCAAAGTCTCTGCTTTTTAATGTGCTGTCTAGGTTGGTCATAACTTTTCTTCCAAGAAGCAAGCGTCTTTTAATTTCATGGCTGCAGTCACCATCTGCAGTAATTTTGGAGTCCCCCAAAATAAAAATCTCTCACTGTTTCCATTGTTTCCCAATCTATTTGCCATGAAGTAATGGGGCCAGATGCCATGATCTTAGTTTTCTGAATGTTGAGTTTTAAACCAACTTTTTCACTTTCCTCTTTCACTTTTGTCAAGAGGCTCTTCAGTTCTTTTTCACTTTCTGCCATAAGTGTGGTGTCATCTGCATATTTGAAATTATTGATATTTCTCCTGTCAAACTTGATTCCAGCTTGTGCTTCATCCAGCCCAGCATTTCTCATGATGTACTCTGCATATGAGCTAAATAAGCAGCGTGACAATACATAGCCTTGATATACTCCTTTCCCTATTTGGAACCAGTCTGTCATTGCATGTCCAGTTCTAACTTACTTTTTGACCTGCATACAGATTTCTCAGGAGGCAGATCAGGAGGTCTGGTATTCCCATCTCTTTAAGAATTTTCCACAGTTTTTGTGCTCCACATAGTGTAGGGCCACCCAAGAAGGACAGGTCATGGTGGAGAATTCTGACCAGTCAGAATGCCCATCATCAAAAAATCTACAAACAACAAATGCTGAAGAAGATGTGGAGAAAAGGAAACTCTCTTACACTATTAGTGAGAATGTAAACTGATACAGCCATTTTGGAGAACAATATGGAAATACCTTAAAAACTAGAAATAAATCTACCATACTACCTAGGAATCCCGCTACTGGCATGTACCCTGTTATTATTATTATTTCAGTCGCTCAGTCGTGTCCGACTCTTTGTGACCCCGTGAATTGCAGCACGCCAGGCCTCCCTGTCCATCACCAACTCCAGGAGTTCACTCAAACTCACATGCATCGAGTCAGTGATGCTATCCAGCCATCTCATCCTTTGTCATCCCCTTCTCCTCCTGCCCCCAATCCCTCCCAGCATCAGAGTCTTTTCCAATGAGTCAACTCTTCGCATGAGGTGGCCGAAGTTCTGGAGTTTCAGCTTTAGCATCATTCCTTCCAAAGAACACCCAGGACCTATCTCCTTTAGAATGGATTGGTTGGATCTCCTTGCAGTCCAAGGGATTCTTAAGAGTCTTCTCCAACACCACCGTGCAAAACATCAATTATTTGCCTCTCAGCTTTCTTCACAGTCCAACTCTCACATCTATACATGAACACTGGAAAAACCATAGCCTTGACTAGATGGACCTTTGTTGACAAAGTAATGTCTCTGCTTTTGAATATGCTATCTAGGTTGGACATAACTTTCCATCCAAGGACTGAGCAATTTTTAATTTCATGGCTGCAGTCACCATCTGCAGTGATTTTGGAGCCCAGAAAACTAAAATCTGACACTGTTTCCACTGTTTCCCCATCTATTTCCCATGAAGTGGTGGGACCAGATGCCATGATCATTTTCTGAATGTTGAGCTTTAAGCCAACTTTTTCACTCTCCTCTTTCACTTTCATCAAGAGGCTTTTGAATTCCTCTTCACTTTCTGCCATAAGGGTGGTGTCATCTGCATATCTGAGGTTATTGATATTTCTCCCAGCAATCTTGATTGCAGCTTGTGTTTCTTCCAGTCCAGCGTTTCTCATGATGTACTCTGCATATAAGTTAAATAAACAGGGTGACAATATACAGCCTTGGCGAACTCCTTTTCCTATTTGGAACCAGTCTGTTGTTCCATGTCCAGTTCTAACTGTTGCTTCCTGACCTGCATACACATTTCTCAAGAGGCAGATCAGGTGGTCTCGTATTCCCATCTCTTTCAGAATTTCCCGCAGTTTATTGTGATCCACACAGTCAAAGGCTTTGTCATAGTCAATAAAGCAGAAATAGATGTTTTTCTGGAATGCTCTTGCTTTTTCCATGATTCAGCGGATGTTGGCAATTTGATCTCTGGTTCCTCTGCCTTTTCTAAAACCAGATTGAACATCAGGAAGTTCACGGTTCACATATTGCTGAAGCCTGGCTTGGAGAATTTTGAGCATTACTTTACTAATGTGTGAGATGAGTGGAATTGTGTGGTAGTTTGAGCATTCTTTGGCGTTTCCTTTCTTTGGGATTGGAATGAAAACTGACCTTTCCAGTCCTGTGGCCACTGCTGAATTTTCCAAATTTGCTGGCATATTGAGTGCAGCACTTTCACAGCATCATCTTTCAGGATCTGAAAGAGCTCAAGTGGGAATTCCATCACCTCCACTAGCTTTGTTCATAGTGATGCTTTCTAAGGCCCACCTGACTTCACATTCCTGTCTAGCTCCAGGTCAGTGATCACACCATCGTGATTATCTGGGTAATGAAGATCTTTTTTGTACAGTTCTTCTGTGTATTCTTGCCATCTCTTCTTAATATCTTCTGCTTCTGTTAGGTCCATACCATTTCTGCACTTTATCGAGCCCATCTTTCCATGAAATTTTCCTTGGTATCTCTAATTTTCTTGAAGAGATCTCTAGTCTTTCCCATTCTGTTGTTTTCTTCTATTTCTTTGTATTGATTGCTGAAGAAGGCTTTCTTATCTCTTCTTACTATTCTTTGGAACTCTGCATTCAGATGTTTATATCTTTCCTTTTCTCCTTTGCTTTTCACTTCTCTTCTTTTCACAGCTATTTGTAAGGCCTCCCCTGACAGCTATTTTGCTTTTTTGCATTTCTTTTCCATGGGCATGGTCTTGATCCCTATCTCCTGTACAATGTCACGAACCTCCACCCATAGTTCATCAGGCACTCTATCTATCAGATCTAGGCCCTTAAATCTATTTCTCACTTCCACTGTATAATCATAAGGGATTTGATTTAGGATCTTACCTGAATGGTCTAGTGGTTTTCCCTACTTTCTTCAATTTCAGTCTGAATTTGGCAATAAGGAGTTCATGGTCTGAGCCACAGTCAGCTCCTGGTCTTGTTTTTGCTGACTGTATAGAGCTTCTCCAACTTTGGCTGCAAAGAATATAATCAATCTGGTTTCGGTGTTGACCATCTGGTGATGTCCATGTATAGAGTCTTCTCTTGTGTTGTTGGAAGAGGGTGTTTGTTATGACCAGTGCATTTTCTTGGCAAAACTCTATTGATCTTTGCCCTGCTTCATTCCATATTCGAAGGCCAAATTTGCCTGTTACTCCAGGTGTTTCTTGACTTCCTACTTTTGCATTCCAGTCCCCTATAATGAAAAGGACATCTTTTTGGGTGTTAGTTCTAAAAGGTCTTGTAGGTTTTCATAGAACCATTCAACTTCAGTTTCTTTAGCATTACTGGTTAGGACATAGACTTGGATTACTGTGATATTGAATGGTTTGCCTTGGGAACGAACAGAGATCATTCTGTAGTTTTTGAGATTGCATCCAAGTACTGCATTTCGGACTCTTTTGTTGACCATGATGGCTACTCCATTTCTTCTAAGGGATTCCTGCCCACAGTAGTAGATATAATGGTCATCTGAGTTAAATTCACCCATTCCAGTCCATTTTAGTTCGCTGATTCCTAGAATGTCGACATTCACTCTTGCCATCTCTTGTTTGACCACTTCCAATTTGCCTTGATTCATGGACCTGACATTCCAGGTTCCTATGCAATATTGCTCTTTACAGCATCGGACCTTGCTTCTATCACCAGTCACATCCACAGCTGGGTATTCTTTTTGCTTTGACTCCATCCTTTCATTTTTTCTGGAGTTATTTCTCCACTAATCTCCAGTAGCATATTGGGCACCTACTGACCTGGGGAGTTCCTCTTTCAGTATCCTATCATTTTGCCTTTTCATACTGTTCATGGGGTTCTCAAGGCAAGAATACTGAAGTGGTTTGCCATTCTCTTCTCCAGTGGACCACATTCTGTCAGATCTCTCCACCATGATCTTGGGTTGCCGCACGGGCATGGTTTAGTTTCACTAAATTAGACAAGGCTGTGGTCCTAGTATGATTAGATTGACTAGTTTTCTGTGAGTATGGTTTCAGTGTGTTTGCCCTCTGATGACCTCTTTCAACACTTACTGTCTTAATTGGGTTTCTCTTATCTTGGGCGTGGAGTATCTCTTCACAGCTGCTCCCGCAAAACTCAGCCGCTGGTCCTTACCTTGAATGAGGGGTATCTCCTCACCGCAGCCCTTCCTGACCCTCATGTACCCTGTGGAGACCATAATTGAAAAAGACACATATACCTTCAAAGTTCATTACAGTACTATTTACAATAGCTAGGACATGAAAGCATCCTAGATATTCATCAACAGATAATGGATAAAGAAAATGTGGTACATATATAGAATGAAATATTGCTCAGCCATAAAAAATAAATAATATGAGTCAGTTCTAGTGAGATGGATGAACCTAGAGCCTGTTGTACAGAGTGAAGTAAGTCAGAAAAAGAAAACAGATATTATATATTAATACACATATATGGAATCTATAAAATGGTATTGATGAACCTATTTGCAAGAAAGAAATGGAGATGCAGATATAGATAACAGACTTGTGAACACAGGGTGGGAAGAAGAGAGTGGGAGAAATGGAAAAATAGCATCAGTGTATATACCCTATCATGTGTAAATTAGATAGGTGGTGAGAAGTTCCTGTATAACACAGGGAGCCGAGACTGGCACTCTGTGATGATCTAGAGGGGTGGGATATGGGGAGGGGAGGGAGGCTCACGAGGAACGGGATATATGTATAATTATGGCTGATTTGTTTTCTTGAATGCAGAAACCAACACAACATTGTAAAGCAATTTTCCTCCAATTAAAAACCATAAAGGAAGATATATTTAATTTTTTTCATCAAATTTTCCAACCAGAAGATTGCAGACTTTAATACAGCCCTTATTGTTAAATATTTCATTATTGACATATTTCAGTATCTTTCTCTGCAAAAATGGAGATTATCATAGTGCCAACTTCATAAGGTGATTGTGAAAACTAAATGGGTTAGCACATAACTGCTAATTCTCATAGAGAGTAGTGTGTCAAAACTTAGATCTTTGATTATTCTTTTAAGGAGACAACATAGTATATATGACTTGTGTCATTATAACACTGCAACCAAGTGCGGTATTTCATTTCTGCAAAGCCTATAGTATTTACCTTAAGTGGGATGAGTTAAGATTATAAATTAAACACTGTCCATTCAGGATGGTTTTTGCCACTAAAGGAGTTCAGATCTCATCTCCCTGCTAATTTAGCTTAAGACAAACTTTTTGAATGTTAGAATCATAGACCAGAAAGTACAGTCCTGTGTATATATATGTATATATATATGTATATATATATATATATATATATATATATATATATATATATATATATATATATAAAACGCTTAGATATTTAGCACAGTATCTGGCATATGGTCATATTCAGCATGCATTTTTCAATTGTTATTGTTATTATTATCACCTAATTCGGAACTCCAGAAGGTAATATTTTCATCTTTTTCTTACACCCTTCCTTCTCTCTTTTTAAACAAGTAAAGATTCAGGGCATTTTAATTATAAAGCAAATTCTACATGATGAGGTAATTTGCCGTGGTGCTTACATAAAATACAACTCCTTTTCCAGAACCAAGGACCAGTAATATTTCTGAAAACATTACTGTTATTGTTGCATAAATTGTTTGTCATCAAAAACAGAAATGATAGTATTCTATAGCCATACTCACCAGCTATCACCCATACATTTAAAAAGTCAATAATTGAATTAAATTAGTAAGTAAATGGCAATCATTATAATTGCATTGCTGTAATTGTTGCTATAATTTTGATTATCAAGTTTTTCACTCATCATCATTTATAAACAGGAAAAATATAAAGCCATGAAAGATTCTTCATAGTTAAACAGTTCTAAAAATGAATAATGAACAACTAAGATCATGGTATCTGATACCATCATTTCATGGCAGATAGATAGGGAAACAATGG
Organism: Bos mutus; assembly: GCF_027580195.1. Taxonomy (NCBI): domain Eukaryota; kingdom Metazoa; phylum Chordata; class Mammalia; order Artiodactyla; family Bovidae; genus Bos; species Bos mutus. The sequence goes on from NC_091633.1 coordinate 71,309,191, forward strand.
AAACAATGACAGACTTTATTTCCTTGGGCTCCAAAATCACTGCAGATGATGACTACAGCCATGAAATTAAAAGATGCTTGCTCCTTGAAAGAAAAGCTATGACCAACCTAGACTTAACTGAACTAATGAATAATTAAAAATGTATATTTAATCTCGCTTTAACATTTTCCAAAGAGTCACCCCTCCCTGCCAAAAAATGAGATTGATTTTTAAACCTAATTTCTAAATGTATAACAGGGCAGATTGGGGGGGGGGATGAAACAGAACTAAGCAACACTCTATAACCAAACCATTGATCAAAACCAAATCTTTATTAAATGACATTTTTTAAAGTTAAAAAGTATATAGTTACAGCTATAAAATAAATAACTCATAGGGATATATAACATTTTGTTGTTGTTTAGTCATTTAGTCATGTGTGATTCTTTTGTGACCCTGTGGACTGTAGCCTACCAGGCTCCTCTGTCTGTGTGATTTCTCAGGCAAGAATATTAGAATGGGTTGCCATTTCCTTCTCCAGGGGATAGTCCCAATCCAGGGACTGAACCCACACCTCCTCCTTGACAGGCAGATTCTTTACGACTGAGCCACCTGGGTAGCCCCATAATTAATAATACAGCATTGTATATTTTAAAGTTGCAGGAGAATAGACCTTAAAAAATTTAATCATGGGGAAAAACTTGTAACTATGTATGATGAGTAGATGTTAACTAGACTTATTCTGATCAACTTGCAATATATACAAATATAAAATCATTATGTTGTACACCCGAAACTATTAGAACATTACATGTCAATTATATCTAAATTTTTAAAATTCTTATTAAACAACATTTTACACTCAAGACATGAAAATCTTCAATTCCATAAGGAAGTTACTTATGTTTGGTCCAAATCTATAAGAAAAAAACTCTTGGGACAAAATGCTAAGTATTCTTTTTAGCAGATTAATAATCAATTATATCCCAGGCTCTTCCCAAATCCAGTTCTAACTTATAAGCAGGACTGACTCTTCTATTGAAAATGGTTTATTTGTTTTGTTTTGTTTTGCCATTTTTCCCCAATTGTTCAACTGCTGACCTAAAATTGCTGAGATCTATTTGAAGAACTAACCTGGGACTTTTGTGCATGCTGCTAAGTCACTTTAGTCATGTCCAGCTCTGTGTGACCTCATGGACTATAGTCTGCCAGGCCCCTCTGTACATGGGATTCTCCAGGCAAGAATATTGGAGTGGATTGTCATGCCCTCCTTTGGACTTTTATGTACTTACATCTAATCTTGCCTATGTTGAATAAAAACTATAAAAAAAGGGGGATAATAACCATTACCACTTAGAGTTACTATATGGGTCCAATTCAATTTCAAAAAAACATTAATTTCAACTACTACTTGCTCAGTAAAGACATGTAAAGGGTTATGTGGCCTGTAAACACAATAAAATGGTAATATTATTTACTCTTCAGTTCAGTTCAATTCAATGGCTCAGTCGTGTCCGACTCTTTGCGACCCCATGAATTGCAGCATCCCAGGCCTCCCTGTCCATCACCAACTCCCGGAGTTCACTCAAACTCATGTCCATCGAGTCGGTGATGCCATCCAGTCATCTCATCCTCTGTCATCCCCTTCTCCTCCTGCCCCCAATCCCTCCCAGCATCAGAGTCTTTTCCAATGAGTCAACTCTTCGCATGAGGTGGCCAAAGGACTGGAGTTTCAGCTTTAGCATCATTCCTTCCAAAGAAATCCCAGGGCTGATCTCCTTCAGAATGGACTGGTTGGATCTCCTTGCAGTCCAAGGGATTCTTAAGAGTCTTCTCCAACACCACAGTTCAAATGCATCAATTCTTCGGTGCTCAGCTTTCTTTACAGTCCAACTCTCACATCCATACATGACTACTGGAAAAACCATAGCCTTGACTAGACGGACCTTTGTTGACAAAGTAATGTCTCTGCTTTTGAATATGCTATCTAGGTTGGTCATAACTTTCCTTCCAAGGAGTGAGTGTCTTTTAATTTCATGGGTGCAATCACCATCTGCAGTGATTTTGGAGCCCCAAAAAATAAAAGTCTGACACTGCTTCCACTGTTTCCTCATCTATTTCCCATGAAATGATGGGACCAAATCCCATGATCTTAGTTTTCTGAATGTTGAACTTTAAGCCAACTTTTTCACTCTCCTCTTTCACTTTCATCAAGAGAGTTTTTTTTTTTTTCTTTTTCTGCCATAAGGGTGGTGTCATCTGCATATCTGAGGTTATTGATATTTCTCCCGGCAATCTTGCTTCCAGCTTGTGCTTCTTCCAGCCCAGTGTTTCTCATGATGTACTCTGCATAGAAGTTAAAAAAGCAGGGTGACAATATACAGCCTTGACATACTCCTTTTCGTATTTGGAACCAGTTTGTTGTTCCATGTTCAGTTCTGACTGTTGCTTCCTGACCTGCATACAGATTTCTCAAGAGGCAGGTCAGGTGGTCTCGTATTCCCATCTCTTTAAGAATTTTCCACAGTTTATTCTTATCCACACAGTCAAAGGCTTTGTCATAGTCAATAAAGCAGAAATAGATGTTTTTCTGGAATGCTCTTGCTTTTTTTTTTTTTTTCTAATTTTATTTTATTTTTAAACTTTACATAATTGTATTAGTTTTGCCAAATATCAAAATGAATCCGCCACAGGTATACATGTGTTCCCCATCCTGAACCCTCCTCCCTCCTCCCTCCCCATACCATCCCTCTGGGTCGTCCCAGTGCACTAGCCCCAAGCATCCAGTATCGTGCATCGAACCTGGACTGGCAACTCGTTTCTTACATGATATTTTACATGTTTCAATGCCATTCTCCCAAATCTTCCCACCCTCTCCCTCTCCCACACAGTCCATAAGACTGTTCTTTACATCAGTGTCTCTTTTGCTGTCTCGTACACAGGGTTATTGTTACCATCTTTCTAAATTCCATATATATGCATTAGTATACTGTATTTATGTTTTTCCTTCTGGCTTACTTCACTCTGTATAATAGGCTCCAGTTTCATCCACCTCATTAGAACTGATTCTTGCTTTTTTCATGATCCAGCGGATGTTGGCAATTTGATCTCTGGTTCCTCTGCCTTTTCTAAAACCAGATTGAACATCAGGAAGTTCACGGTTCACATATTTCTGAAGCCTGGCTTGGAGAATTTTGAGCATTATTTTACCAGCGTGTGAGATGAGTACAATTGTGCAGTAGTTTGAGCATTCTTTGGCATTGCCTTTCTTTGGGATTGGAATGAAAACTGACCTTTTCCAGTCCTGTGGCCACTGCTGAGTTTTCCAAATTTGCTGGCCTATTGAGTGCAGCACTTTCACAGCATCATCTTTCAGGATTTGAAATAGCTCACCTGGAATTCCATCACCTCCACTAGCTTTGTTCATAGTGATGCTTTCTAAGGCCCACTTGACCTTACATTCCAGGTTGTCTGGCTCTAGATTACTCTTAATTTATTGCAAATAAAGTGAGGGAAAATTGATGTAGAGAATCATATTTATGCACTTCAATATGGAGAAGGAAATGTCAACCCACTCCAGTATTCTTGCCTGGAAAATCCCAAGGACTGAGGAACCTGGCATGCTATAGTCCAGGGAGTCACAAGAGTTGGACACGACTTAGTGACTAAAACCACTAGGCAGTGAACTATGTCAAATTGAAAGTCCTTTAATACAAAATCCATGAGTCATTTATTAAACATTTTCCAAACAGCTAGATACAAGCTAATTTGCATGCATTTTTAGTAACTTAGCATCCCTTAAGGAGAAAGTTCTTAAAGAATTATAAATATCATCCAGAGTTACTAATAAATGGAATCATCATTAGAGAGGTCCGAGGCCTAGGTATCAGGACATTGTTTGACTTCCCTATGTTGTTTCTAGTTGGAGCAATATGACACCATACAGAAGAACAGACTGCAAACTCACTAAGGTCCCACAGTGAGCAATCAACTGGTCTGAGTCCATCCCTGGAATTGAATCTGTTGAAGTATTTCATGATTTTACTTTTTTTAAAAAAGGAATGGATGTGCATGATAGGGGGAGAAAAAAGGAAGAAGACATGCTACCAGGGGCATTATCTCTTGGAAACTGGCAATTTATTATACAACTCTAATTTTCTACTTCTATTTTCATCAACAAACCATTGCCAAACTTTTACACAGACTAAAACTGCAGTTATATTGTATGCTCTCATTTAATCATTCCAAAAAATGTTGTGATATAGTTATTATCATCCCCATTTTGCAGGGAAGATGCTAAGTAATTTGCTTAAGGCCATACAGCTGTGGCAGAACTGAGCTTCAGATTCATAGAGGTATGGAATCCATTTTCTGTTGGCTGCACTATATTGGGAAACCATGCAAATCAGACAGAGGAGGACGGAAGCAACTCAAGCAGGTAGATTAGAATGGAAATAACCAGATATCACCAGAGCAGAGTCAGAGTCCAGCTTAGGTGAAGAAGTGCTTTTAAAATATGAGATCTGAGCTATGCTTTAAGTAAGATCTCATTACTGACTTAGAAGTATAAAATGGAACACAGCGGGTGGATGTTAGAAAGGGATTATGAACTCATCAGAAAGAAGGTTCATATCCTCAGAACAAGAATGGAGAGTGAGATTTATACAAAAAAAGAAAACAGACAGAAGAGAGAATGGGTCTAATGGAAACTTAAAGAGATCCAAATCAGAAAAGAAACTAGATAGAAAACATTATGAAGACTATAATGATTTAAAAATAAGGAAAACTGAGGAATGAAGCATTAGCTTCTGAAATTTGAATCAAGCCAAATTTTTAAGCCAAAAAAGAGAGCTGAATCATCTGACTTCAAAGGTAGGAAAATTGGAACAAATTATTAAGTTGAGAAAAAAATGGGGAGCAGAATTGTGGTTTGTTTATTTTTAGAGGTTAAATGAAAGACTCTTTTCAAACATGTATTAAAAGCATCTGATTCCACTAAGAAACTTTAAAAAGTAGAACAGGGAAAATAATTCTACTTCTGTGTTTCCCTGAGTCTTTTGTAACTACTTACATGGGTGTGTTTGGGTGGAAACAAAAAAAATTTTAATACCTTCTAATTATCCACCATCCCAATCTGAAATTCTAAAATTTTGTTTATGATAACACAATTATTTTTACAGTAGCTAAAGAGCTATCAGCAAAAGAGGACTATTATTTAAGTTGAGAAAAAAAAAAAAGCAACTAAAAACTCTTAAACAACAAACAGATTCCCATGCCAATATCCAAAGTGACAAAGCCAAAGCAATGCAAATAAGGAAAATGTTATGTGCTGGGAAGTCCAGCTGACCTTGTAGTGATTTGGTCTCCAAACATCACAGTAATATTTCTACAATTTAACCAAATATAGTCAGACTTGGATGTATTTTACTGACTCTTCAGAAACAGATTTATCAGTGGGCATCCAAACTCAAATAGAAGGCTTATATCCTGCTCACCAGGGAAGCCCAAAATTATGTATTTATTTGATTGCATTGGATCTTAATTGCAGGGTGCAGGATCTTCCATGAGGCACACAGACTCTCTACCTGTAGCCTGGAGGCCCCAGAGTGTATGGGTGCCATAGCCCCAGGGCATGTGGGACCTTAGTTCCATGATCAGGGATCAAGCCCATGTTGCCTGTATTGCAAGGCAGATTCTTAACCATTGCACCATGAGGGAAGTCCTACCACCTACACATGATATATAGAATTCAAACTGAGTCATTCACATACTGAGTCATAAGAATTATGAATTCCTCGTGAAGGTTAAATATGGTCCAGACTCCATCAAAGAAAATAAATTAAATTATGTGTTCAGTAAACATTGTTAAGAGTTCTAGGAAAAGCTGTACTGTATTACTATTTTAGGAAAGCTATCAGATCACCTACCAAATGATAGCAGAAAAGCTACCACATGGTTTTCTGCATTGAATCCCTTTCCTCCTCTTTGCTAATTCAATTTCAGAGTGCTTCACTCTTCTCTTTTTTCCATTTGTTGCTACCAATAGGGAGGAGTCTTAGTAATGTTTATAATGAGTTTTAGAAAGCTATAGCTTAAGAAAAAGTAATCTTAGCAGATATGCTAGCTCATGTCAAATAAAAAAGTAATTGGTAAAAAAATGATTTTTCTATCTTAATTATGTATTCTAAATAAAAGAAAGCTACAAATTGCCTACTTTACATTTTTTTCATCATGAAAACATATCTTAGACCCTGTGTATTAATCTGCTAGACAGCAAGCAATAAATTGATATGAGACATATTGGAATAATGAAAGCAGCTTACTATAGTAGTAATAACTATGCTACTGGAGAATTAAAGTCTCCAAGAAAATTTTTCAAGAGTTCGTATGCTATCATTTATATAACTTCAAAATAAACATATAATTTAGGATTTTTCTAATCATGAATAGATACAACTATAATAATGTGAACCATAAAATGTTGGAATTACCCATTCCTCAAATTCTGGCAATTTAAGGAACTGGATTAACTCAGTTGAGCCAGCAAGATTCATTTTACAACAAAGAACCCGCTTGGTCATCTTAAAGGGTTGTTGCTGCTGCTGCTGCTAAGTTGCTTCAGTCCTGTCCGACTCTGTGTGACCCCAGAGACGGCAGCCCATCAGGCTCCCCCATCCCTGGGATTCTCCAGGCAAGAACACTGGAGTGGGTTGCCATTTCCTTCTTCAATGCATGAAAGTGAAAAGTGAAAGTGAAGTCGCTCAGTCGTGTCCGACTCTAGCGACCCCATCGACTGCAGCCTACCAGGCTCCTCTGTCCATGGGATTTTCTAGGCAAAAGTACTGGAATGGAGTGCCATTGTTAAGAGGCTTCAATCGGATGGTTTCTTCAAAAGTTAGCTCCAGAAAGGGGTAACGTGGTGATTTTAAGAATGTGAAATTGAAATTCAAAGATCTAGAAATTTTTACCAGGCAGGTGGCCTTGGTTAAATCAATCAGCACTCAGTTTCCTCATCAGCAAACCAGGGACAACTCTAACTATGATCCTCTAATAGAACTTTGAGAGTCAAATTGAACTCTATTCAAACTTGTCTATGTGCATATGCATTTACTCCCTGTCTTGAAAAAATGTATGTGTATATATGTGAGGGAAATAAATGTAGAAATTGGGACAAAATAAAAGTACAAAAGTCAGAAAAAGCCAGATGATCAATATGTGAAAATGCATGCCAAAAGATTAGGCAAAATGGTGGCTAGAAGAGGGGGTAAAAATTTGGTGGAAAGACAGTAAGATTTCAAGACATTAAAGTGAAAAGAGAGAGAAAGACGATAAACTGCAGAACTCCTGGTATCTAAAATGACAAATCATTTACTGAGGTGAGATCACATTTTTTATGATACTGAACTGTCACAGGAATTTCTCTAGTGGACCTCAAAACAGTGTACACTTTGAATAAAAATCATCAAAATCTTTCCAACTACTTGTTTGAATCCATAAAATGATTAATTTCTTAGGACTGTTTATTGTCATAAGTCTTAGCACAGGCCAACATGGGATTATAATGTTGAGTCACAGTTTAATAGAACCAACTTTTTGGTATGTCAAAAAGAGGTTGGGGCAAGTATATAGTCTTTACTGGCTGGTGTGAGCACACTGTAAATGCACTTAACTCAAGCAGAAGTTACCAAACATTTTGGTCTCAGGATGAATTTGATGTACAAAACTACCTGATACATGCCAAGAAAATGTTAAAGGATATCTCTTACAAATTATAATTCTGTTTTTGGAATAGTTGAATTTAATCCACTTTCAGATCAGATCAGATCAGTCACTCAGTTGTGTCCAACTCTTTGTGACCCCATGAATCGCAGCACAGCAGGCCTCCCTGTCCATCACCAACTCCTGGAGTTCACTGAGACTCACGTCCATCAAGTCAGTGATGCCATCCAGCCATCTCATCCTCTGGCATCCCCTTCTCCTCTTGCCCCTAATCCCTCCCAGCATCACAGTCTTTTCCAGTGAGTCAACTCTTCACATGAGGTGGCCAAAGGACTGGAGTTTCAGCTTTAGCATCATTCCTTCCAAAGAAATCCCAGGGCTGATCTCCTTCAGAATGGACTGGTTGGATCTCCTTGCAGTCCAAGGGACTCTCAAGAGTCTTCTCCAACACCACAGTTCAAATGCATCAATTCTTCGGCGCTCAGCCTTCTTCACAGTCCAACTCTCACATCCATACATGACCACAGGAAAAACCATAGCCTTGACTAGATGGACCTTTGTTGGCAAAGTAATGTCTCTGCTTTTGAATATGCTATCTAGGTTGGTCATAACTTTCCTTCCAAGGAGTAAGTGTCTTTTAATTTCATGGCTGCAATCACCATCTGCAGTGATTTTGGAGCCCCCTAAAAATAAAGTCTGACACTGTTTCCACTGTTTCCCCATCTATTTCCCATGAAGTGGTGGGACCAGATGCCATGATCATTTTCTGAATGTTGAGCTTTAAGCCAACTTTTTCACTCTCCTCTTTCAATTTCATCAAGAGGCTTTTGAATTCCTCTTCACTTTCTGCCATAAGGGTGGTGTCATCTGCATATCTGAGGTTATTGATATTTCCCCCAGCAACCTTGATTCCAGTTTTTGTTTCTTCCAGTCCAGCGCTTTTCATGATGTACTCTGCATATAAGTTAAATAAACAGGGTGACAATATACAGCCTTGACGAATTCCTTTTCCTATTTGGAACCAGTCTGTTGTTCCATGTCCAGTTCTAACTGTTGCTTCCTCACCTGCATACAGATTTCTCAAGAGGCAGATCAGGTGGTCTCGTATTCCCATCTCTTTCAGAATTTCCCACAGTTTCTTGTGATCCACACAGTCAAAGGCTTTGGCATAGTCAATAAAGCAGAAATAGATGTTTTTCTGGAACTCTCTTTCTTTTTCCATGATCCAGCAGATGTTGGCAATTCGATCTCTGGTTCCTCTGCCTTTTCTAAAACCAGCTTGAACATCAGGAAGTTCACAGTTCACATATTTCTGAAGCCTGGCTTGGAGAATTTTGAGCATTACTTTACTAGTGTGTGAGATGAGTGCAATTGTGCCGTCGTTTGAGCATTCTTTGGCATTGCCTTTCTTTGGGATTGGAATGAAAACTGATCTTTTCCAGTCCTGTGGCCACTGCTCAGTTTTCCAAATTTGCTGGCATATTGAGTGCAGCACTTTCACAGCATCGTCTTTCAGGATTTGGAATAGCTCCACTGGAATTTCATCACCTCCACTAGCTTTGTTCATAGTGTTGCTTTTTAAGGCCCACTTGACTTCACATTCCAGGATATCTGGCTCTAGGTCAGTGATCACACCATTGTGATTATCTGGGTCGTGAAGATCTCTTTGTACAGTTCTTCTGTGTATTCTTGCCATCTCTTCTTAATATATTCTGCTTCTGTTAGGTCCGTACCATTCTGTTTAACAGATATTAAATTTTCTTTGAGCCACTCTTAAGTTCAAGTGATACAATGATATCCTTAATGAATTGAAGAATATCTCAATTTTGTAGAGTTGATTGGGCATCAAGTTGGAAGTATATATCTAGCTTATTCAGAAATAATGTTGTATCTTTATAAGTCTAAAACAGTTCTGAGTCAGAAAATTTTCAAATAACACTATGGATAAGAATTCTAGGGTTCAGGGGAAAAAAGTACCAAGGGATTTCACAGCTGAACATAAAATGCTTCCATATCTCAACTGGAATCTGGGTTCCCTTACTTTCATCATCCAAATTCATGCTACATGAGAATCCTCATGATCAATAATGTTCAATTTGGTTATTCCTACTCAAAATTATTGTACCTGGTTGGGTTTTTTTTTTTTTTAATAATGAGAATTTTATAATATGATTGAATTTTAAGCAACATCTTCCAAATTTCAATTACCAATGATTCTCAAAGCCAGCAGTCCTCATAATATCATTTAGGAGGAGAAAGAACTCTGCATTTGCTAAATCCAAAAGATTAGTGTTCATTTTAATCTAAGAGCCAATCATTGGTAAAAAATGAAAAGGAGACTACTTGTTCTAATAACTAGAGACAAAGTTTTAAGCAATCCTCACATTGCTCAACATTGGGGTCCAGCTTACCTTTCTAAGACTCTCTTATTCTGTTTTTCAGCTTTATTGAAATAAAATTGACATAATATTGTATAAGTTTAAAGTATATAGCATGATTTGATATACATAAATGTTGTGTAATAATAACATAATAAGGTTAGTTAACTCATCCATAACTTCACAGTATGTGTATGCATGTGAGTTGAGAAATTTTATGGTCCACTCTCTTAGCAATTTTCAAACTGTACAATGCAGTATTGCTAACTGTAGGCTTCCCTGGTTGTTCAGTGGTAAAGAATCCACCTGTAGTGCAGGAGATGTGGGTTAAATCCCTGGGTTGGGAAGATTCCCTGAAGAAGGAAATGGCAACCCACTCCAGTGTTCTTGTCTAGGAAACCCCATGGACAGAGGAAACTGGCAGGCTACAGTCCCTGAGATCACAGAAGAGTTGGACATGATCGAGTGACTAAACACACACACACATTATTAATTGTGGTTGCCATTCTTTACAGTACTCTCCAGAATTTATTCCTCTTATAAGAGGAGTTTGTACTTTGTGACTACCTTGAATCATTTCCCCTAATCTTTACCTCTGTTGACCACAAATATATTGTCTGTTTTGTGACTTTAGCTTTTTTTGCATTCCACATATAATATCTCATTGTGATTTTAATTTGTATTTCCCTGATAATTAGTGATGGTGAGCACCCTTTCATGTAACTGGCCCTTTTGTATGTCTTCTTTGGAAAAACATCCCTTCAGTTCCTCTGCCCAATTTAAATTATTTTTGTGTTATTGAGTTGGGTGAGTTCCTTATATATTTTGAATATTAATCCCTTAGAGGATATATGGTTTGTAAATTATTTCTTCCACTTCATGGTGAGTTTTCACTTATTAATTGTTTCTTTTGCTGTACAGAAGTTTTTTAGTTTGATATAATCCCACTTCATTTTTGCTTTTATTGCTTATGTCATATACAAAAGATAATTGCCAAGATCAATGTCAAGGAACTTTCTTCTAGGAATTACACAGTTTTCAGGTCTTAGTGGTTTAAGATAGAGGTCTAGTTTTATTCTTTTGCATGAGCGTTTTCAGTTTCCCTAGCACCATTTACTAAGCAAATTGTTCTTTCCCTTTTGAATATTGTGAATAATTGTCAAACATTTGTTGACTATATATATGAATTTATTCCTGAGTTCTGTTCTATTTCATTGGTCTATGTGTCTGTTGTAGTTTTTTTGTCTTTTATTTGCTTGCAGTACCATACTGTTTGATTATTATAAAATTTGAAATCAAGAAGTGTGATGCCTCCAGTTTTGTTCTTCTTTCTCGAGATTGACTATTTGGGGTCTTTTTGGTTTCATACAAGTTTTAGCATGATTTGTTATTTCTGTTAAAAAAAAGTGCCATTGGAATTTTCATAGGTATTACATTGAATCTGGGCTTCCCAGGTGGTTCAGACAGTAAAGACTCTGCCTGTAATTCAAGACACCCAGGTTCAATCCCTGGGTTTGGAAGATCCCCTGGAGAAGGGCATGGCAACCTACTCCAGTATTCTTGCCTGGAGAATTCTATAGACAGATGATCCTGGCAGGCTACAGTCCCTGGAATCGCACAGAGTTGAACATGACTGTGCAACTAACACTTTCACTTTTCACATTGAATCTAGATTGCTTTAGGTCATTTTGGACATTTTAGCAATACTAATCATTCCAATATATGAACAATTTCCATTTATTTGTGCCATCTTCAATTTCTCCAATCATCTCTTGTTTTACAGGCTGTGCTCCCTGGCAGGGCAATATCCCTGGTAGCTGGTCTCTGCAATCATTCCTGGTTTGGTGTGGCCTCAATCTGTGTTCCCCAACTAGATAGTGCTTTTGGCTATACTCTATGTTCAGATGGGTGGAGCTTCTGGTATCAGGCAAAACACCAGCTATGCCCCAAAGTTGAGCCAGGCTGCAGTCTGGTCTTCAAGATCAAGTAGGCTGTAAGATGTGCTCTATGGCTACTGGACATCTGTGACCATATTTTCCGAAGTTTCGGACTGGATATTTTATTCAGCAGTTGGGTATTGGTTTAAATTTGCTTCTCTACCCAGGCAGGGACTTAGAATGGACTCCATAGCTGATACGGCCATTGGTTGGGAGCTAAATCAGACAATGCTTCCAGCTGAGCTCTCTGGCCAGACAAGGTCACCAGTTTGGCTCTGCAGATAGCCTGAGCTGCTGCCTGGGATCTCTACTCAGACAGCACTGTAAGTAAGAACTTGGTCTGTCAGGATGTCAGTACTAGTTCACGTGAGCCCTGGCCCACTTCTCCATTTCTCTTTGATCCCCAGTGGTCAAGTCATACAGATCCCCCCAGTAACCCCCATGAGTAATCCCTAAGGGAGGGCCCAAGAGCATCCTCCAGCTAAATAGCCACCTCAGGTTTGCTTCCTACCAGAGAAACTATAGACCCAGGACCACCCTGTTGGTGAAATACTGTGCCAGTCATGAGGAGGGACAATATGGTCACAGTGAAATTGCTTTATTTACCCTTCTAACGAGTTCTTCATCAGTCTCATTGCTCCAGAAGGCTGACTCAGCCTTTCTCCCAGGTTCTGGTATTTTCAGTGATGTTTTATCTATAGATAGTTGCCAGTTGATATTCCTGTGAGGGGAAACTAAGGTTGGAAATGACCCATGCTACCATCCTAATGATGTTTTCTGATTCTTTTTAAAATTATTAAAGTATGGTTGATTTAGAACAATGTGTTAGTATCAGGTGTACAGCAAAGTGGAAAAGTGATTCAGTTATATTAATTAATATATATTAATAAATAATAATATATACAGAGTCTTTCCCTTATAAGTTACTACAAAATTTTTAGTATACTTCCCCATGTTATTCAATAGTTCCTTGTTAGTTCTCTATTTATTTTTTTATTTTATTAATTTATTGAAGTATAGTTGATTTACAGTGTGTTAATATCTACTCTACAGCAAAGTGTCTCAGTTGTTATACAACATATATATTCTTTTTCATACACTTTATTCTAGTTCATCATGGGATTTTTTTAAATTAAAGGATAATTACAGAATTTTGTTGTTTTCTGCCAAATATCAACATGAATCAGTCATAGCTATATGTATATCCCCTCCCTCGTGAACCTCCTCCCATCTCTCTACACATCTGGACCATCCGGTTGTTACAGAGCCCTTGTTTGAGTTCCCTGAATCATAGAGTAAATTTCATTGGTTATCTATTTTACATATGGTAATGTAAGTTTCCATGTTACTCTCTCCAGAAATTTCACCCTCACCTTCCTCCTCCCCACTCCATGTCTATAAGTCTTTTCTCTATGTCTGTTTCTCCACTACTGCCTTGCAAATAAATTCATTGGTGCCATCTTTCTAGATTCCATATATATGTGTTCAGATCAGATCAGATCAGTCTCTCAGTCGTGTCTGACTCTTTGCAACCCCATGAATTGCAGCACGCCAGGCCTCCTTGTCCATCACCAACTCCCGGAGTTTACTCAGACTCACGTCCATCAAGTCAGTGATGCCATCCAGCCATCTCATCCTCTGGTGTCCCCTTCTCCTCTTGCCCCCAATCCCTCCCAGCATCACAGTCTTTTCCAATGAGTCAACTCTTCGCATGAGGTGGCCAAAGGACTGGAGGTTCAGCTTTAGCATCATTCCTTCCAAAGAAATCCCAGGGCTGATCTCCTTTAGAATGGACTGGTTGGATCTCCTTGCAGTCCAAGGGACTCTCAAGAGTCTTCTCCAACACCACAGTTCAAAATCATCAATTCTTTGGCGCTCAGCCTTCTTCACAGTCCAACTCTCACATCCATACATGACCACAGGAAAAACCATAGCCTTGACTAGATGGACCTTTGTTGGCAAAGTAATGTCTCTGCTTTTGAATATGCTATCTAGGTTGGCTATAACTTTCCTTATACGATATTTCTCTTTCTGAGATACTTCACTCTCTATAACAGATTTTAGGTTAATCCACCTCATCAGAATGAACTCAAATGCAATCCTTCTTATGGCTGATTAATATTCCATCATATATATGTATCACAATTTCTTTATCGGTTCATCTGTTAGTGGACATCTAAGTTACTAACATGTTCTGGCTATTATAAATAGTTCTGTAATAAACATTGGGGTGCATGTGTCTTTTTCAATTTTGGTTTCCTCAGAGTATATGCCTAGTAGTGGGATTGCTAGGTCATATGGTGGTTTTATTCCTAGTTTTTTTAAGGAGTCTCCATACTATCTTCCATAGAAGCTGTATCAGTTTAAATTCCTACCAAGAGTGCAAGAGGATTCCCTTTTTTATACGTCCTCTCCAGGGTTTATTGTTAGTAGACATTTTGATGATGGCCATTCTGACCAGTTTGAGGTGATATCTCATTGTAGTTTTGATTTGCATCTCTCAAATAATGAGAAATGTTGGGTATATTTTCATGTGTTTGTTAGCCATTCGTATGTCTTCTTTGGAGAAATGTCTGTTTAGGTCTTTTTCCCACTTCTTGATTGGGTTGCTTATTTTTTCTGGTATTGAGTTGTATGAGCTGTTTGTTTATTTTGGAAATGAATTCTTGGTCATTTTTTCCATTTGCTATTATAATCTCTGATTCTGAGGGTTATCTTTGCACCTTGCTTATAGTTTCCTTTAATGTGCAAAAGCTTTTAAGTTTCATTGCATCCCATTTGGTAATTTTTGTCCTTCTAATGAACATTCAGGATTGATTTCTTTTAGGACTGACTGGTTTGATTTCCTTGCAGTACAAGGGATCCTCAAGAGCCTTCTCCAACATCACAGTTCAAAAGCATCGTTTCTTCAGTGCTCAGCTTTCTTTATGATCCAACTCTTACATCCATACATGACTACTAGAAAAAAAAAAAAAACATAGCTTTGACTAGATAGACTTTTGTTGGCAAAGTAATGTCTCTGCTTTTCAATACACTGTGTAGGTTTGTCATAGCTTTTCTTCCAAGGAGCAAATGTCTTTTAATTTCAGATAAATAAAAAGTGAGATTACCAATGAGACCTATGCCAAATTAACTTCTTAAGAATGAACAAATGATGTCAGAAGAAGAGTCTGACATACATAATAGTAAGCAAATAAGTAAAATGTTAAATGGGTGTGTATATATATATATATATCTGTGGATTTCTTTATAAATTAATAGAAATGACATATATGGTGATAGAACAACAGAAATAAAATCATAAACAAAAGTAGAATGTGAATTAATATGCAGATGTTTGAGGATCAGATAGCATCACAAAGAGTCAGACACAATGGAGCGAGTGAACTGAACTGAACTGATTCATCTGAAAGTGTCTTTTTTCTAGTCTAATTTTTCATAAAATGATTTTTCTGGCTGTGTGTGTCAGTTATATACTGCTGTATAGCAAAAAACAATTTATTTTATTTGGTGTTGATTTTGAGTCTTCAATTTAGTCTGTGTTCAGCTGGATGGCTCTTCTGCTGGTCCTATTTGGGGTTCATTCAGTTTGTGGATCAACATGAGTTTGTTGGTCTAGGGTAGGGTTAACAAACCTTAACAATATTATGTTTCATAGGGCTCTTCTATGTATTATAAGATATTTAGCAGTATCCATTGTTTCTATCTTTTCAATGACATCAGTTCAGTTAAGTTCAGTTCAGTCACTCAGTTGTGTCCAACTCTTTGCGGCCCCATGAATCAGAGCACACCAGGCCTCCCTGTCCATCACCAGCTCCTGGAGTTCACTCAGACTCACGTCCATCGAGTCAGTGATGCCATCCAGCCATCTCATCCTCTGTCGTCCCCTTCTCCTCCTGCCACCAATCCCTCCCAGCATCACAATCTTTTCCAGTGAGTCAACTCTTCACATGAGGTGGCCAAAGGACTGGAGTTTCAGCTTCAGCATCATTCCCTCCAAAGAAATCCCAGGGCTGATCTCCTTCAGAATGGACTGGTTGGATCTCCTTGCAGTCCAAGGGACTCTCAAGAGTCTTCTCCAACACCACAACTCAGAAGCATCAATTCTTTGGCGCTCAGCCTTCTTCACAGTCCAACTCTCACATGACCACAGGAAAAACCATAGCCTTGACTAGACGAACCTTGTCTCTGCTTTTGAATATGCTATCTAGGTTGGTCATAACTTTCCTTCCAAGGAGTAAGCGTCTTTTAATTTCATGGCTGCAGTCACCATCTGCAGTGATTTTGGAGCCCCAAAAAATAAAGTCTGACACTGTTTCCACTGTTTCCTCATCTATTTCCCATGAAGTGATGGGATCAGATGCCATGATCTTAGTTTTCTGAATGTTGAGCTTTAAGCCAACTTTTTCACTCTCCTCTTTCACTTTCATCAAGAGGCTTTTTAGTACCTCTTCACTTTCTGCCATAAGGGTGGTGTCATCTGCATATCTGAGGTTATTGATATTTCTCCCAGCAATCTTGATTCCAGCTTGTGTTTCTTCCAGTCCAGGATTTCTCATGATGTACTCTGCATATAAGTTAGATAAGCAGGGTGACAATACACAGCCTTGACATACTCCTTTTCCTATTTGGAATTAGTCTGTTGTTCCATGTCCAGTTCTAACTGTTGCTTCCTGACCTGCATACAGATTTCTCAAGAGGCAGGTCAAGTGCTCTGGTATTCCCATTTCTTTCAGAATTTTCCACAGTTTATTGTGATCCACACAGTCAAAGGCTTTGGCATAGTCAATAAAGCAGAAATAGATGTTTTTCTGGAACTTTCTTACTTTTCCCATGATCCAGCAGATATTGGCATTTTGATCTCTGGTTCCTCACCAGCTTTAACATCAGAAAGTTCATGGTTCATGTATTGCTGAAGCCTGGCTTGGAGAATTTTGAGCATTACTTTACTAGTGTGTGAGATGAGTGCAATTGTGCGGTAGTTTGAGCATTCTTTGGCGTTGCCTTTCTTTGGGATTGGAATGAAAACTGACCTTTTCCAGTCCTGTGGCCACTGCTGAATTTTCCAAATTTGCTGGCATATTGAGTGCAGCACTTTCACAGCATCATCTTTCAGGATTTGAAATAGCTCAACTGGAATTCCATCACCCTCGCCAGCTTTGTTCATAGTGATGCTTTCTAAGGCCCATTTGACTTCACATTCCAGGGTATCAGAACACCCAAAACTGTAACAAGCAAAAATATCTCCAGATAAATGTCCCCTTGGAGGAAAAATTGTCTCTCTATGGTTGGGAAACAGTTATGTATTAGTTTTCCATTTTAGCTGGAAAAACCAATACAAGCAGTTATTGTAAATAACCCCAATTTTTTGTGTCATAATAACTCCAAAATGAATGTATTATACAAAATCAGTGTGTTAGTAGAGATGAAATCCTTCTGGAGGCTCTAGGGAAGAATCTATTTCTTTATTTTTCCAGTTTCTAGATGTTGAATGTATTCCTTGCCTTGTGGATCTTTCCTCTCTTCAAAGCCAGCAGTATGGCAGTGTAGTATCTTCAAATCTCTCTTCTCCTCACACCCTTTATGTCTCTCTCTCTCATTTCTGCTTTTGTTGTCATCTCTTGCTTTGACTCTTTTCAAGATCCTGTAATGACATTAGGCTCACTCAGATAATCCAGATAACATCTCAATTTCTGATTTATTAACTATGACAAAGCCTTTGACTGTGTGGATCACAACAAAATGTTGAAATTTCTGAAAGAAATGGGAATACCAGACCCCCTGACCTGCCTTCTGAGAAGTCTGTATGCAGGTCAAGAAGCTACAGTTAGAACTGGACATGGAACTGCAGACTGGTTCCAAATAGGGAAAGGAGTATGTCAAGGTTGTATATTGTCACCCTGCTTATTTAACTTATATGAAGTGCACATCATGAGAAACGCTGGGCTGGATGAAGCACAAGCTGAGATCAAGATTGCCAGGAGAAATGTCAATAACCTCAGATATGCAGAAGACACCACCCTTATGGCAGAAACTGAAGAGGAACTAAAGAGCCTCTTGATGAAAGTGAAAGAGGAGATTGAAAAAGTTGACTTAAAACTCAACATTCAGAAAACTAAGATCATGGCATCTGGTCCCATCACTTCATGGGAAATAGATGGGTAAACAGTGGAAACAGTGACAGAATTTATTTTGAGAGACTCCAAAATCACTGCAGCTGGTGTCTGCAGCCATGAAATTAAAAGACGCTTACTCCTTGGAAGGAAAGTTATGACCAATCTAGACAGCATTCAAAAGCAGAGACATTACTTCGCCCACAAAATTCTGTCTAGTCAAAGCTGTGGTTTTTCAGCAGTCATGTATGGATGTGAGAGTTGGACCAGAAAGACGGCTGAGTGCCAAAGAATTGATGCTTTTGAACTGTGGTGTTGGAGAAGACTCTTAAAAGTCCCTTGGACTGCAAGGATATCCAATCAGTCCATCCTAAAGGAGCTCAGTCCTGAATATTCATTGAAAGAAGTGATGCTGAAGCTGAAGCTCCAATATTTTGGCCACCTGATGTGAAGAACTGACTCATTGGAAAAGACCCTGATGGTAGGAAAGATTGAAGGCAGGAGGAGAAGGGGATGATAGAGGATGAGATGGTTGGATGGCATCACTGACTCAATGGATATGAATTTGAGTAAATGTCAAGAATTGGCAATGGACAGGGAGCCCTATCGTGCTGCAGTCCATGGAGTTACAAAGAGTTGGACACTACTGAGCGACTGAACTGAACTAGATTTGCTTTGACTCTTTTAAAGATCCTGTGATGACATTAGGCCACTAAAATAGTCCAGGATAACATCTCCATTTCAAGGCCTTTAATATAATCACATCTGAATGCAAGGTCCCTTTTGCTTAGTAAGATAATATACCCACGTATTCCATAGATTAGGATGTGGACATCTTTGGCAGGGTTGTAAGGGTATTATTTTGCCACAATTGACCTGGGAGGATCTCACTTGGAATGAGTTCACATGCTTTTATCCTTCAGTGAGCTATCCTATACTTCTTCATATTATAGAGGTTGAGTTCCCAGAAGCAGGAAGCTATGCTTCAATTCCCAAGGGCATTTAAGCTTCAAATTTGATAATATCATATTAATCAAAGCACAAGAACAACCTTAGAGTTAATGTGGGAGAGGACTATATAAGAACATGGTTAAAAGTAGAAAAAAACTTACTTAGAACAGTTACTGAAAATCTAACATCATATGGTAATCTAGATTATTTTGTCTCAGAACTTTGAAGACCTGGATTCACTGTATTCTAAGGTGCTGTAATTATAATTATTGTTTCTTTTTACATGTTCTGGCCTTATTTCTGGATGCTTGGGTGTGGTTTCTTCACCTGTATATTCTTATTTTTAAGAGTTCTGGAAAATTTTTCAGTGATTATCTCCTTGAAAACTGCTTCTCCTTAAATTACCTTTATTCTCTTTTTGTGAATTTTGTTAGACTTACACAAGACATTTAAATTAAAATCTCCATATATTTTCACATAATTTTTTAAAATTTCCATATCTTTACATTTGTGAGCTGCTATTTTGGTAATTTCTACTGGTTCATCTTCCACTTCATTAACTCTATTTTTAGTTATCTATTCTGCTATTTTTCTTCTTAAATGTGAGAGTGTGTGTGTGTGTGTATTGGAGTAATTGTATTATTTTTCATATTTAGAAGTTCGACTTGTATTTTGAAGTTGTATGTCAATTTCCAATATGCTAGACTTGATGGATGACTTTTGTGATGATGTCCTTTATTTTTTAACCATTATATGCATAGCTGTTCTATATTCTATATCTGAGTAATACAATAACTGAATCCCTTAGAGCTCTAAATCTATTAGCTTTTGTCCCCCTCTACTTACTTTCTGTAATTCAGTTTAGTTCAGTTCAGTTCAGTTGTTCAGTCGTGTCTGACTCTTGCAACCCCATGGACTGCAGCACACCAGGCTTCCCTGTCCATCACCAACTCGGGGAGCTTACTCAAACTCATGTCCATCTAGTCAGTGATGCCGTTCAACCATCTCATCCTCTGTCATCCCCTTCTCCTCCCGCCTCCCATATTTCCAACCATCATGGTCTTTCCCAATGAGTCAGTTCTTCACATCAGGTGGCCAAAGTACTGGAGCTTCAGCCTTAGCATCAGCCCCTCTAGTGAATATTCAGGACTGATTTCCTTTGGGATTAGCTCGTTGTATCTCCTTGCAGTCCAAAGGACTCTCAAGAGTCTTCTCCAACACCACGGTTCAAAAAAGTTCAATTCTTCAGTGCTGAGCCTTCTTTATTGTCCAACTCTCACATCCATACATGACTACTGAAAAACCAAAGCTTTAACTAGACAGAATTTTGTTGGCAAAGTAATATCTCTGCTTTTAATATGCTCTATAAAGAGCAAGTGTCTTTAATTTCATGGCTGCAGTCACCACCTGCAGTGATTTTGGAGCCCACCCAAATAAAGTCTCTCACTGTTTCCTTTCTTTCCTCATCTATTTGCCATGAAGTGATGGGACCAGAAGCCATGATCTTAGTTTTCTGAATGTTGAGTTTTTTTGTTGTTTGTTATATATATATGTATGTATGTATGTATGTGTGTATATATATATATATTTAAATTTATTATACAGAGTGAAGTAAGCCAGAAAGAAAAACACCAATACAGTATACTAACACATATATATGGAATTTAGAAAGATGGTAACAATAACCCTGTATACGAGACAGCAAAAGAGACACTGATGTATAGAACAGTCTTTTGGACTCTGTGGGAGAGGGTGGGATGATTTGGGAGAATGGCATTGAATGTTGAATTTTAAGCCAACTTTTTCACTCTCCTCTTTCATTTTCATCAAGAGAGTCTTTAGTTCTTCTTCACTTTCTGCCATAAGGGTGGTGTCATCTGCATATCTGAGGTTATTGATATTTCCCCCAGGAATCTTTATTCTACCTTGTGCTTCATCCAGCCCAGCATTTCTCATGATGTACTCTGCACATAAGTTAAATAAGCAGGGTGACAGTATGCAGCCTTGACGTACTCCTTTCCTAATTTGTAACCAGTCTATTGTTCCATATCCAGTTCTAACTGATGCTTCTTGCATACAGATTTCTCAAGAGGCAGGTCAGAAGGCAATTCAGGAGATTCTTCCCATCTCTTGAAGAATTTTCCATAGTTTATTGTGATGCCCACAGTCAGAGTCTTTAGTGTAATCAATAAAAAAGAACTAGATGTTTTTCTGGAACTCTAGTCCTTTTTCAATCATCCAAGAGATGTTGGCAATTTGATCTCTGGTTCAAATTTCCAAAACTATTACTTTCTGTAATAATGGCTTTTTTTTTTTTATTTTTTATTTTTTTAATTTTTTTATGATAAGAAACTGTAATTATATTTAATAGTATATTAGAAGCTGAGACACAACAGGCAGTAATGAGGATTTACCGCATGAATAATAATTTCACCTCCAGCTAAACTTTTGATGTCATCCCTGTGTTAAGTCCTAGAGGCAGTGATGGAAAAGATATGTCCCTAAATATGAAAGCATCCTAGCAGTATTGGGAAGATACAGAAGGAATACATGACTCAAAGGCAACATGATAAGACTGAGCTGGCAGATGCGGAGCATGGGTAGCAACAAGGAGGGAGAAGCAGCAAGCTGCCTAAGGGATTTATAACTTGGGGACCTACAAAAAGCGTAAATTGGAGCTTTCCAGGTATGAAAGAAGAGAAAGGCATTCCAGGGAGAAGGGATGTGCAGTGGCATGGAGGCATCCTAAAGCCTGGCAGGTTGGGGGGATAACTAGAACTTCAGCGTGGTCTGAGTTGGAGGTAGGTGGTGACCAAGTGGACCACGTTTTTTTTTTTAATGTTATGATCTTTGGTGGATAGAACTTTACTACCTGTTAATTGTTTGGAATTTTAAATGGAGGTGGGGAACCATTCTTGCAAAAATGATTTACTTCTTCCATTTCTAGCAGTTATCTAGACCATTGAGCTAGAATCAATAAGCATTCCCTATAGGGTC
Organism: Bos mutus; assembly: GCF_027580195.1. NCBI lineage: Eukaryota > Metazoa > Chordata > Mammalia > Artiodactyla > Bovidae > Bos > Bos mutus. The sequence goes on from NC_091633.1 coordinate 71,331,265, forward strand.
TCACTTCAGAGCTTAAGGCCAAATTTACCTTTACCATGCAGCCTAGAGATCAATTTTCAGATAGCAACTCTACCTCAGGCATTTATGACCCTTCCACATCTTTTTGTGGTTTTGAATTTAGCTGGACCACAGTTTTTATTGTTTCTTTAACTGATCTCTTTTTTTAATTTAAGGGTAAAGACCCTGAGGCTGGGAAAGATTGAGGGCAGAAGGAGAAGGGGACGACGGAGGATGAGATGGTTGGATGCCACCACCGACTCAATGGACAAGAGTCTGGGTGAACTCCGGGAGTTGGTGATGGACAGGGAGGCCTGGCATGCTGTGGTTCATGGGGTCGCAAAGAGTCGGACACGACTGAGTGACTGAACTGAACTGAACTGAACTGAAGACTACTTGGGATCTTTGTATACCTTTTGTGAGACCTTCAATGTCTCATAACCAATATCTTGCAAAGTCTTAGTTATTAAAGGACTGAATGGTCACTTGAAGAATCTAAGTATCTATAATTAAAAAAAAATAGAGGTGTTACATGAATTTTTTAGTTATAAAGAATAAAGAAGAAATTCCTCAAATAGAGAAAACAGTGTGAATAAAACCACAAGAATAAGTCTAAATGTGCTTCATGTAATTCTGAGTTATATAAGTTCTTCTGAAGTAGGTGCTAAGAGACACAAGTGCCTAGATGAAAGGAAATGCTTCTCTTCCATATACATATACATACTCTTCCATTTCTCTTAAAACACATTACAATCCTTGTGTATTTTGTTTTACCACACCCAAAACTGGTGAGAAATATCAATTGACATTTGGCCTTAGAATGACAAAGACAAAAGAGAGAGATTGAAAATTTGATGACCTGGAGAATACATGTTTAGTTCAAAAGGAATATCTGTTACTCAGCTCTATCTTCCTGTTGCCATTCAAGAGTAAAAGCCCAGTATTGACACACCTTTTGATATTTAAAACAAACCAAAAATTCAGATGTTTCTGAGAAATATGGCTTTTTGGTAATGGGATAAATAAGTTAAATAATCCTATGTAATTTAATAGCTTGCACATCAAATTATCAAAGTCTTTGGGGGCAGAACTAGCTTAATAATTGGTGATTTCCAACATGCAAACAATTGATGGAAAATGGGAAAAAAAAAAAAAAAAGGTGGAAACATTAGCTGGAACTACACACTAGAAGCCTTGCTAAAGTGTTATACTTTATTCAGTAACAATGGGAAAGTTATGGAGACTTTTAACATGGAAGTGGCAGGACTTATATAGTATTTCATAAAGCATAATCAACGTGATACAAAAGATGTACTAGAACAATGGTCTCTTTTTTGATCATATACTCAATAAAAACTATTTGATTATACACTTTCTAATATAGAGATAATTATTTGGTTGAAAGTATATACATTTCCTTTTGTGCTATATATGCATATTATAAAGTATATTCAAAAGTAAAAATTTAAGAAAGATGAAATTTAAATGACATAAATATTATTTTACAATGTATTTCCTATTGTGATACTTTGCATTAGCACTAGCCACTATCTCAAAGCACATATACATCATCATTAACAGTATTGGATATAAATATATATTTAAATATTTTTGCTAATGTTAGCAACACTTGGAAAATTTCTTATATCTGATCTAATGTCATTTTTATCTTGTAATAGACTGAAGAAGTGCTACTTTTAGAAGTGTATGCTGAATTTTCATAAAATCCATTTGTATTTGCAATAATAATGTAATTTTCCATCTTTATAGAAATGGAATATTTCCTGCCATATCAGTAAACAAAGATGTCATAGTCATCAGCAATTGCAGCCCTCCAATATGACCAGGTGAGCCTTTAGGGAACTCAGCATGGAGAATGTCTGCTTTCTAGCAGTAATTAGACTACAGCCACTCCCTACTGTGAGTTCTGAGGAACTCAGGATATGAAAACAGGATACTGGCCCAGGATAGCTGAGGTTTATATCAAAGGAATGATTTAAGTAAGCCCAGATTCTTACATCTCCCCATATATAGATTAACTTGGGATATCTGGTTTTCTTTAATTTACAGAAAACTTTTGACATTCAGACTAGCTACTCTTTGTTGAAAAACTTCTATATAACCTTCCTCTTCCCCCTGCCTCCTCAGAGCAATTCTTTCATGGTTACTTGAGGTGCTATCTCCTGGACTTGAAGTCCTAAAATTTCTTACTGAATAAAACACTCTCACCTTTTAGATTGTGAATATTTTTAAGTCAACATCAACATATTTTTAGGGACTTTGGTCAATATTGATCATTCATTTCCTTAAAAATAAACAATATAGTCTTTAAGTCAACTGAACTGGAATGAATAAACAACAATATCTAATGCAAATTGAAGAAAAATGAAGAGTGAAGGCTCCAACTCCTCCATATTATGGCTCTTCCTCTCTTTCTTCAAGATAACATGTCTCCCAATATTGTCAAATAATCATATACTTATAAATTGAGTTGGAAGCCAGCATCAACATATATGTTAAATATTGGTAAAAATAAGCTTCTTTCTGATTTTTAAGGCATCAAATTAATGTAAAACAAATCTATGATTTTCTGTCTTGAAATCTAGAGGACCATTTTGAGTACTTTGAGTACTTAGAGTTATTTTATTTCTATATGGAAATGACTGCACTAGAGCAAATATTACTTGAAATGAAGGAAACAATTAGGAGATACTTTTATAGTTCATAAATGTGTTATGAAATATTGAACTAGGTTCCTGGAGTCCTATGTGAGAAACATTGTAATGGAAAAATTGATAATGCTTATTGAGTAGTTCAATGTAGGGAGTGATGTAGAAAGACATAAAAATAATTCTGAAGTTTCAACACTGAAAATAAGAATGGTAATTATTGGGCTGGCCAAAAGTCCATAAAATCTGAATGAACATTTTGGTCAACCCAATATTAAAAGAAATCAGGTTTGGGACTTTGATTATGGTCTTGGTTTTTTTGAAATTTTGAGAATGAGGATTTGGTGGAGCATCAAAATATGAACAGTCAGCTATCAAACAGAAATATGATTAGAATGTCCCAGAGAGTTTTTTTTCCCCTTCATGTTTTTTTATTATTATTATTTTCTTATTGAAGGATAATTGCTTTACAGAATTTTGCTGTTTTCTGTCAAACCTCAACATGAAATCAGCCATAGGTATACATATATCCCCTCCCTTTTGAACCTCACTCACATCTTCCCCCCATCCCACACCTCTAGGTTGATACAGAGCCCCTGTTTGAGTTGCCTGAGCCATACAGCAAATTTGCCTTGGCTATCTATTTTACATATGGTAATGTAAGTTTCCATGTTACTGTTTCCATACCCTTTCCTCTCCTCTCCCCATGTCCATAAGTCTATTCTCTATGTCTGTTTCTCCATTGCTGCCCTGTAAATAAATTCTTCAGTACCATTTCCCTAGATTCTGTATACATACATTAGAATATTATATTTATCTTTCTCTTTCTCACTCACTTCACTCTGTATAATAGGGTCTAGGTTCATCCACCTCATCAGAACTAACAAAAATATGTCCCTTTTTATGGCTAAATAATATTCCATTGTGTATATGTACCACAACTTCTTTATCATTCATCTGTCCATGGACATCTAGGTTGCTTTCAAGTTCCGCTGCTGCTCCTAAGTCACTTCAGTTGTGTCCGACTCTTAGCAACCCCATGAACCGCAACCCACCAGACTCCTCCATCCATGGGATTTTCCAGGCAAGAGTACTGGAGTGGGATGCTTCCATGTTCTAGCTTTTGTAAATAGTGCTACAATGAACAATGGGATACATGTGTCTTTTTCAATTTTGGTTTCCTCAGGGTATATGCCTAGGAGTGGGATTGCTGGGTCATATGGTGGTTTTATTCCTAGTTTTTAAAGGAATCTCCATATAGTCTTCCATAGTGGCTGTATCCATTTACATTCCAACCAACAGTGCAAGAGCATTCCCTTTTCTCCACACCCTCTCCAGCATTTATTGTTTGTAGACTTTTTGATGATGGCCATTCTGACAGGTGTGAGGTGACATCTCATTGTGGTTTTGATTTGCATTTCTCTAATAATGAGAGATGTTGAGCATCTTTTCATGTGTTTGTTAGCCATCTGTATGTTTTCTTTGGAGAAATGTCTGTGTAGGACTTTTTCTCACTTTTTGATTGGGTTATTTGCTTTTCTGGCATTGAGTTGTATGAGGGCTTGTATATTTTGGAAACAAATCCTTTGTCAATTGTTTCATTTGCTATTATTTTCTCCCATGTTGAGGGTTGTCTTTTCACCTTGCTTATATTTTACTTTGCTGTGCAAAGCTTTTAAGTTTAATCAGGCCCCATTTGTTTACTTTTGTTTTTATTTTTGTTAATCTAGGGGGTGGTCATAGAGAATCTTGCTTTGATTTATGTTATCGAGTGTTCTGCCTATGGTTTCCTCTAAGATTTTTATAGTTTCTGGTATTACATTTAAGTCTTTAATCCATTTTGAGTTTATCTTTGTGTGTGGTGTTAGGAGGTGTTCTAATTTCATTCTTTCACATGTAGCTGTCCAGTTTTCCCAGCACCATTTATTGAAGAGGCTGTCTTTGCCCCATTGTATATTCTTGCCTCTTTTGTCAAAAATAAGGTACCCATAGGTGCATGGGTTTATTTCTGGACTTTCTATCTTGTTCCATTGGTCTATATTTCTGTTTTTGTGCCAATACCATACTGTCTTGATGACTGCAGCTTTGTAATATAATCTGAAGTCAGGGAAGGTTGATTCCTCCAGTTCCATTCTTCTTTCTCTAGACTGTTTTAGCTATTCAGAGTCTTTTGTGTTTCCACATAAACTGTGAAATTTTTTGCTCTAATTCTGTGAAAAATTACCCCCACTGGTAATTTGATAGGGATTAAGATGAATCTGTATATTGTGTTTGGTAATATAGACATTTCCACAAAAATGATTATTTGAACCCAGGAACATGTAATATCTCTCCTTCTGTTCATGTCACCTTTGACTTGAACATATATTTTAAAAAGCATAAAACATCAGTGTTTTATACTTCTATGTATACAGTTCTTTTGTCTCATTAGGTAGGTTTATTTCTAGATATTTTATTCTTTTTGTTGCAATGGTGAATAGGATTGATTCCTTAATTTTTCTTTCTGATTTTTCATTGTTAGCATATAGGAATGCAAGTGATTTCTGTGTATTGATTTTGTATCCTGTGACTTTACTAAATTCACTAATTAGCTCTAGTAATTTTCTGATAGTATCTTTAGGGTTTTCTTTGTATAGTATCATGTCATCTGCAAACAGTGAGAGTTTTACTTCTTTTTCAATATGTATTCCTTTTACTTCTTTTTCTTCTCCTATTGCCACAGTTAGGACTTCCAAACCTATGTTGAATAATAGTGGTGAGAGTGGACACCCTTGTCTTGTTCTGATCTTAGAGGCAATGCTTTCTGTTTTTCCCCATTGAGAATAATGTTTACTGTGGGCTTATTGTATATGGCCTTTACTGTGTTAAGACAGGTTTTCTTCTATGCCCATTTTTTGAAGATTTGTATCATAAATAGGTGCTGAATTTTGTCAAAGGATTTTCTTGCAACTATTGAAATTATCATATGATTTTTATCTTTCAATTTGTTAATATAGTGTATCACATTGAATGATTTGTATATATCAAAGAATCCTTGCACATGTTGAATAAACCTGATTTGATCATGGTGTATGAGCTTTTTAATGTACTGTTGAATTCTGTTTGCTAGAATTTTGTTGAGGATATTTGCATCTATGTTCATCAGTGATATTGACCTGTAATTTTCTTTTTTGTGTTGTCTTTGTATGGCTTCAGTATCAGGGTAATGGTGGTCTCATAGAATTAGTTTGGACGTTACCTTCCTCTGAAACATTTTGAAAGAATTTTAGAAGGATAGGCATTAACTCTTCTCTAAACATTTGATACAGTTCACCTGTGAAGCCATCTGGTCCTGGGCTTTTGTGTTTAGGGAGATTTTTGATAACACTCTCAATTTTAGTGCTTGTAATTGGATTGTTCATGATATCTATTTATTCCTGGTTCAGTCTTGGAAGATTGAACTTTTCTATGAATCTGCCCATTTCTTTCAGGTTGTCCATTTTCTTGCTATATAGTTGCTAATAATAGTCTGCTATAATCATTTGTATTTCTGCATTGTCTGTTGTAACCTCTACTTTTTCATTTCTAATTATGTTGATTTGATTCTTCTTTCTTTTTTTCTTGATGAGTCTGGCTAAAAGTTTTGTTAATTTATCTTCTCAAAGAACCAGCTTTCAGCTTTATTAATCTTTACTATTGTTTCTTTCATTTCTTTTTCAATTATTTCTTCTCTGAACTTTATGATTTCTTTCCTTCTGCTAACTTTGGGGTTTTTTTGTTCTTCTTTTTACAATTGTTTTAAGTGTAAATTTTGGTTGTCTAGTCAATGTTTTTCTTATTTCTTGAGGAAGGATCATATTGCTATAAATGTCCCTTTTGGAACTGCTTTTGCTGCATCCCGTAGGTTTTGAGTTGTCTTGTTTTCATTTGTCATTTGTTTCTAGGAATTTTTTTTTTTATTTCCCTTTTGATTTCTTCAGTAACCTGTCCATTTAGAAATGTATTCATATACATGTGCTTGTGTTTTTTTTACAGGTTTTTTTTTTGTTGTTGTTGTTGTTTGTTGTTGTTTGTAATTGATATCTAGTTTCATAGTGTTGTGGTCAGAAAAGATGCTCTATATGATTTCAATTTTCTTAAATTTACTGAGGCTTTCATAGTGTTTCATAGTGTTGTGGTCAGAAAAGATGCTTGATATGATTTCAATTTCCTTAAATTTACTGAGGCTTGACTTGTGACCCAAGATGTGCTCTATCCTGGAGAATGTTCCATGTACACTTGAGAAGAAAGTGTATTCTGCATTTGGATGGAATGTCCTGAAGTTATCAGTGAGTTCCAGCAGTCCTAATGTGTCATTTAAGGCTTGTATTTCCTTGTTAATTTTCTATTTTGATGATTTGTCCATATTTGTAAGTGGGATGTTAAACTCTTCTACTACTATTATGTTACTATCTGTTTCTCATTTTATGTCTTTTAGTGTTTGTCCTAAGTACTGATGTGCTCCTATGTTGGGTGCATAGATACTTACGATTGTTATGTCTTCCTCTTGGACTGATCCCTTGATCATTATGTAGTGTCCTTCATGGTCTCTTGTACTATTCTTTATTTTAAGGTCTATTTTGTCTGATATCAGGATTGCTACTCTTGCTTTCTTTGATTTTCCATTTTCATGGATTATATTTTTCCATCCTCTCACTTTCAGTCTATATGTGTTTTGATGTCTGAAGTGGGTTTCTTGTAGACAGCATATATTTGGGTTTTGTTTTTATATCCATTCAGCCAATCTGTGTCTTTTGGCTGGAACATTTAATCCATTTAAATTTAAAATATTTATTGATATATATATATTTCTATGGTCATTATCTTTATTGTTTGTGGCTTATTTCTGTAGATCTTTTCCTTCTCTTTTATTTCCTGACCACATCAGTCCCTTTACCATTTGTTGTAAAGCTGGTTTGGTGGTATTAAATTCTCTTATCTTTTGCTTCTCTGTTAAGCTTTTGACTTCTTTATCAATTTTGAATGAGATCTTTGCAGGTAGGGTAATCTTGATTGTAGATGTTTTCCTCTCAGTACTTTAAATATATCGTTCCATTCCCTTCTTGCTTGCAGAGCTTCTGCTGAAAAATCAGCTGTTAAACGTATGGGGTTTCCCTTGTATGTTACTTGTTGCTTTTTTCTTGATGCTTTTAATATTCTTTCTGTGTGTTTAATCTTTGTTAGTTTGATTAGTATGTGTCTTGGCATGTTTCTCCTTGGGTTTATCCTGTACAGGACTCTGCTCTTCTTGGACTTGATTGACTATTTCTTTTCTCATGTAGTGGAAATTTTCAATTATAATCTTAAAAAAAAATTTTCCCATATCTTTTTTTTTTCTTCTTCTTCTTCTTCTGGGAACACTATAATTCAAGTATTGGTGCATTTAATATTGTCTCAATGGTCTCTGAGACTATCCTCAGTTCTTTTCATTCTTTTTACTTTATTCTGCTCTTCAGCAGTTATTTCCACTATTCTATCTTCCAACTCACTTATTCATTCTTCTGCCTCAGATATTCTGCTATTGATTCCTTCTGGAGTATTTTTAGTTTCAGTAATTGTGTTGCTTGTCTCTCTGTGTTTATTCTTTATTTCTTCTAGGTCTTTGTTAATTGATTCTTGCATTTTCTCTGTTCTATTTTTGACGTTTTGGATCATCTTTGCTTTATTATTCTGAACTCTTTTTCAGGTAGTTTGCCTATTTCCTCTTCATTTATTTGGACTTCTGTGCCTCTAGGTTGTTCCTTTGTGCAGTATTTCTGTCTTTTTATTACTATTATTATTTTAAAACTTATTGTTAAAGCCTCCTTTTCCCAGGCTTCATAGTCACATTCTTTCTTCCTGTTGGTTTCTGCCCTTATAAGGTTGGTCCAGTGTTTTGTGTAAGCTCCACATAGGGTGTGATTTGTGTTTACACTCTGGTGGGAGGAGGTGAGTTGTTGTGTTTTTTTCCTCTGATGGGCAGGGTTGAGTGAAGTGGTAATCTTGTCTGCTGATGATTAGGTTTCTATTTTTGTCTTGCTTGTTGTTTGGATGGGGCATCCTGCACAAGGTTCTACTGGCAGTTGTGTAATGCCAGGCCTTGTATGCAAGTCATTGACTTTGTGGGAGTTCTCACTATTTGATACTCCCTAGGGTTAGGCATTCTCTGTTAGTGTAGGGTATTGGAGTCAGTGCTCCCACTCCAAAGGCTCATTGCTTGATCTCTGGCCAGGAAAAGAGATTCCACAGGTGGTTTGATATGGAGTTAAACAGGATTGAAGCAAATTCACAAAAATGAGATACAGAAGGCAAGCCCCCAGACATATGCCAATTACAAAATCAGGCAAATAAGTAAAGTCATGTAATATATGCACATACATATACACCCATAAGCAAAACCAAAACAGCCCAATAAACAAAATACAATAGAGAAAGCCAGCAAACAAAGGAAACCAAAAATGATATCCAACAGTTAAGAAAAAAACTAATTAAAGCATAAACGAGACAGCAAAAGAGACATTGATGTACAGAACAGTCTTTTGGACTCTGTGGGAGAGGGAGAGGGTGAGATAATTTGGGAGAATGGCATTGAAACATGTATAATATCATATATGAAATGAGTCACCAGTCCAGGTTCGATGCATGATACTGGATGCTTGGGGCAGGTGCACTGGGACGACCCAGAGGGATGGTATGGGGGGGAGGAGGGAGGAGGGTTCAGGATGGGGAACACATGTATACCTGTGGCAGATTCATTTTGATATATGGCAAAACCAATACAATATTGTAAAGTTAAAAAATAAAATAAAAAAATAAACTGGAAAACAAAATTAGGCAAAGTGTCAACTGGGGAATAAAGCAATTAAAACAAAACAATCTAACAAATATGGTTAGAAAAAGAAAGAATAGAAATGCTGTTAAATAGTGGTAGATAAAGAAGATTTATATATATTAAACATTAATTGCAATAGGAAAATAAGAGTAGAAAAGCAAACAAAGGAATAAATGTACAAATAATAATAATACACTTTTATTTAGTCATTTATTTAAATTATTGTATTTGGAGGATAATTACGATACTTGGTGGTTTTTCCATATATCGACATGGATCAGACATGAGTATGTATGTGTCTCCCCACCCCATCCTGGAACTCATCCCACCTCCCTCCCCACCCCATCCCTCTGGGTTAAGTGCCCTGCTTCAGGTATCAAACTTGCATTGGTCATCTATTTCACATACAGTAATATACATGTTTCAATGCTATTCTCTCAAATCATACCACCCTCATCTTCTTTCACATAGTCCAACAGTCTGTTTTTACATCTCTCTCTTTTGCTGCCTAGCATATAGAACTATTGTTACTGTCTTTTTAAATTCCATATATATGCATTAATATACTGTATTGGTGTTTCTCTTTCTGACTTACTTGACTCTGTATAATAGATTCCAGTTTAATCCACCTCATTAGAACTGACTCGTGTGTTCCATTTTATAGCTGAGTAATATTCCATTGTGTATACGTACCACAACTTCCTTATCCATTTATCTGCTGATAGACATCTAAGTTGCTTCCATGTCCTAGCTATTATGAACAGTACTGCAACGAACATTGGACATGTATCTTTTTCATTTCTGATTACCTCAGTGTTTATGAACAGAAGTGGGAATGCTGGGTCACATGGCAGTTATGTTTCCAGTTTTTTTTAAGGAATCTCCACTTTTTATCTTAAGTTTTATTTTAAAGTTGTTTTTTATTATAAAGAACAGGAATCTGTTCTTTATAATAGCTGTACCAGTTTGCATTTGCACCAACAGTGTTAGAGAGTTCTCTTTTCTCCACACACTCTCAAAAATGTATTGTTTGTAGACTTTTTGATGGCAGCAATTCTGACCAGTGGAAGATGGTACTTCTATGTGTATCTGACTTGCATTGCTCCAATATTGAGTGAGGTTGACCATCGTTCAATGTGTTCATAGCCATCTGTATGTCTTGTTTGAAGAAATGTTGGCTTAGTTCTTCAGCCCACTTTCAAAATTAATTAATTTATTTTAATTGGAGAATAATTACATTACAATATTATGGTGGAAGACTAGAGATCTCATCTCTTCAAGAAAATTAGAGATACCAAGGGAACATTTCATACAAAGACGGGCTTGATAAAGGACAGAAATGGTATGCACCTAACAGAAGCAGAAGATATTAAGAAGAGGTGACAAGAATACACAGAAGAACTGTAAAAAACGATCTTCATGATCAAGATAATCATGATGGTGTGATCACTTACCTAGAGCGCTCACTCACCTTCGCATCTTGGAATGTGAAGTCAAGTGGGCCTTAGCAAGCATCACTATGAACAAAGCTAGTGGAGTTGATGGAATTCCAGTGGAGCTATTTCAAATCCTGAAAAATGATGCTATGAAAGTGCTGCACTCAATATACCAGCAAATTTGGAAAACTCAGCACTGGCCACAGGACTGGAAAAGGTCACTTTTCATTCCAATCCCAAATAAAGACAATGCCAAAGAATGCCCAAACTACTGCACAATTGCACTCATCTCACATGCTAGTAAAGTAATGCTCAAAATTCTCCAAGCCAGGCTTCAGAAATATGTGAACCATGAACTTCCAGATGTTCAAGCTGGTTTTAGAAAAGGGAGAGGAACCAGAGATCAAATTGCCAACATCTGCTGGATCATGGAAAAAGAAAGAGAGTTCCAGAAAAACATCTATTTCTGCTTTATTGACTATGCCAAAGCCTTTGACTGTGTGGATCACAATAAACTGTAGAAAATTCTGAAAGAGATGGGAATAGCAGACCACCTGACCTGCCTCTTGAGAAATCTGTATGCAGGTCAGGAAGCAACAGTAAGAACTGGACATGGAACAACAGACTAATTCCAAATAGGAAAAGGAGTTCGTCAAGGCTATATATTGTCACCCTGCTTTTTTAACTTCTATGCAGAGTACATCATGAGAAACACTGGGCTGGAAAAAGCACAAGCTGGAATCAAGATTGCCAGGAGAAATATCAATAAGCTCAGATATGCAGATGACACCACCCTTATGGCAGAAAAAAAAAAAAAAAAAAAAAACTCTCTTGATGAAAGTGAAAAAGAAGAGTGAAAAAGTTGGCTTAAAGTTCAACATTCAGAAAATGAAGATCATGGCATCTGATCCCTTCACTTCAAAGGAAATAGTTGGGGAAACAGTGATAACAGTGTCAGACTTTATTTTTTGGGGCTCCAAAATCACTGCAGATGGTGATTGCAGCCATGAGATTAAAAGATGCTAACTCCTTGTAAGGAGAGTTATAACCAACCTAGATAGCATATTCAAAAGCAGAGACATTACTTTGCCAACAAAAGTCCGTCTAGTAAAGGCTATGGTTTTTCCAGTGGGCATGTATGAATGTGAGAGTTGGACTGTGAAGAAGGCTGAGCACCAAAGAATTGATGCTTTTGAACTGTGGTGTTGGAGAAGACTCTTGAGAATCCCTTGGACTACAAGGAGTTCCAACCAGTCCATCCTAAAGTAGATCAGTCCTCAATGTTTATTGGAAGGACTGATGCTAAAGCTGAATCTCCAATACTTTGGCCACTTCACGTGAAGAGTTACTCATTGGAAAAGACTCTGATGCTGGGAGGAATTGGGGGCAGGAGGAGAAGGGGATGACAGAGGATGAGATGGCTGGATGGCATCACTGACTTGATGGTCGTGAGTTTGAGTGAACTCTGGGAGTTGGTGATGTACAGGGAGGCCTGGCGTGCTGCAATTCATGGGGACCCCAAGAGTCAGACATGACTGAGTGACTGAACTGAACTGATAATGGTGGTGGGAGGGAGGTTCTGGATGAGAGGACACATGTGTACCCATTGCTGATTCATGTCAATGTATGGCCCAATTTTAGATTGTATTGTTCATTTTTCTGGTATTGAGCTGCATGAGTTGCTTGTATATTTTGGAAAATAATCCTTTGTCAGTTGCTCCAGTTACTATTATTTCCTCCCATTCTGAAGGCTGCCTTTTCACCTTGCTTATAATTTCCTTCGTTGTGCAGAAGCTTTTAAGCTTAATTAGGTCCCATTTGTTTTTCTTTTTTTTATTTCCATTACTCTGGGAGATGGATCATAGAGGATCTTGCTGTGATTTATGTCAGAGAAGGTTCTGCCTATGTTTTCCTCTAAGAGTTTTATAGTTTCTGGTCTCACATTTAGATCTTTAATCCCTTTTGAGTTTATTTTTGTGTATTGTGTTAAAAAGTGTTCTGGTTTCATTCTTTTACACATGATTCACCAGTTTTCCCAGCACCACTTGTTAAAGAGATTGTCTTTTCTCCATTGTATATTTTTGCCTCCTTTGTCTAAGATAAATTGTCCATAGGTTTGTGGATTTATCTCTGGGCTTTCCATTTTCTTCCATTGATCTATATTTCTGTCTTTGTTCCAGTACCATACTGTCTTGATGACTGTAGCTTTGTAATATAGTCTGAATCAGGCAGGATGATTCTACCAGTTCCATTCTTCTTTCTCAAGATTGCTTTTGACTATTTGAAGTTTTTTGTGTTTCCATGCTAATTGTGAAATTATGTTCTCTAGTTCTGTGAAAAATACCATTGGTAGCTTGATAGGGATTTCATTGAATCTATAGATTGCTTTGTGTAGTACTCATTTTTGCTACATTGATTCTTCTAATCCATAGGCATGCTATATTTCTCTATTTATTTGTGTCATCTTTGATTTCTTTCATCAGTGTCTTATACTTTACTATATTTAGGTCACTTGTTTCTTTAGGTAAATGTAATCCTAAGTAATTTATTTTTCTTGTTGCAATGGCGAATGGGATTTTTCTAAATTTCTCTGTTTTTTCATTGTTAGTGTATGTGAGTGCAATGGATATCTGTGTATTAATTTTATATCCTGCAACTTTACTATACTAAATGGCTAGCTCTAGTAATTTTCTGGTGGAGTCTTTAAGGCTTTCTATGTAGAGGATCATGTCATCTGCAAATAATGAGGGTTGTACATTTTCTTTTCCAATCTGGATTCCTCTTATTTATTTTTCTTCTCTGCTTGCTGTTGCTAGGATTTCCAAAACTATGTTGAATAGTAATGGTGAGAACGGGCACCCTTGTCCTGATTTTAGAGGAAAGGCTTTCACTTTTTCACCATTGAGGGTAATGTTTGCTGTGGGTTCCTCATATATGGCTTTTATTATATTGAGGTATGTTCCTTGTATGTCTGCTTTCTGGATAGTTTTTATCACAAATTGATGCTGAATTTCGTCAAAGGCTTTCTCTGCATTTATTGAGATAATCGTATGGTTTTTATCTTTCAATTTGTTAATATGATGTTTCACATTAATTGATTTGGGAATACTGAAAAATCCTTGCATCCCTGGAATAAAGCTCACTTGGTCATGATGTATGATCTGTTTAATATGTTGTTTGATTCTGTTTGCAAAAGTTGTGTTGAGGATTTTTGCATCTATGTTCATCAGTGGTATTGGCCTGCAGTTTTATGTTTTTGTGGCATTTTTGTCTGGCTTTGGTATCAGGGTGATGGTGGCTTCATAGAATGAGTTTGGGATCTTGCTATCCTCTGCAATTTTCTGGAAGAGTTTGAGTAGCATAGGTGTTAGCCTTTCTCTAAATTCTTGGGAGAATTCACCTGTGAAGCCATCTTCCTGGGCTTTTGTTTGTTGGAAGATTTTTTATCACAGTTTCGATTTCTGTTCTTCTGATGGGTCTGTTGAGACTTTCTGTTTCTCCCTGGTTCAGTTTGGAAGGTTATACTTTTTAAAGAATTTGCCCATTTCTTCTAAGTTGTCCATTTTATTGGCATATAATTACTCATAGTAGTCTCTTATGATCTTTTGTACTTCTGTGTTGTCTATTGTGATTTCTCTATTGTCATTTCTAATTTTACTGATTTTATTCTTCTCCCTTTTTTTCTTGGTAAGTCTGGCTAAAATGTTTGTCTATTCTATTTATCTTCTCAAAAATCCAGCTTTTAGCATTATTGATTTTTGCTTTGGTCTCCTTCATTTCTTTTTAATTTATTCTTCTCTGATTTTTATGATTTCTTTCCTTCTAGTAACCTTGGGATTCTTCTTTTGTTCTTTTTCTGGATGGTGTAGGTGTAAAATTAGGTTGCCTATTTGATGTTTGTCTTTTTTCTTGAGGTAGGCTTGCATTGCTATCAACCTTCTTCTAAGCAATGCTTTTACTGAATCCCATAGGTTTCGGGTTGTTGTGTTTTCATTTTCATTTATTTCTATGCATATTCTGATTTCCTTTTTTTAAATTTTTTCCATGATCTTTTGGTTACTGTGAAGCCTGTTGCTTAGCCTCCAGACGTTTGTGGGATTTTTTATAGTTTTTTTCCCCCCTGTATTCAATATCTAATTTTACCCCATTGTGATCAGAAAAGATGTTTGAAATTATTTCAATTTTTAAAAATTTGCCAAGGTTATATTCATGTCCCAGGATGTGACCTATCCTGGAGAATATTCCTTGTGCACTTGAGAAAAAGGTGAAATATATTGTTTTGGGGTGAAATACCCTGTAGATATCAATTAGATCTAACTGGTCAATTGTATCATTTAAAGCTTTTGTTTCCTTGCTAATTTTGTGTTTGGTTGATCTATCCATAGGTGTGAGTTGGATATTAAAGGCCTTCACTATTTTGTGTTACTGGTAATTTCCCCTTTCACACTTTTAGCATTTGCCTTACATATTGAGGTGTTCCATTGTTGGGTGCTTATATACTTATAATTGTTAAGTCTTCTTCTTGGATTGATCCCTGGAGCATTATATAGTGTCCTTCTTGTCTCTTATCACAGTCTTTATTTCAAAGTGTATTTTATCTGATAGGAGTATTGCTACTCCTGCTTTCTTTTGGTCTCCATTTGCATGAAATATCTTTTTCCACACACCCCGCCCCCCACAACTTTCAGTTTGTAAGTTTGAGGTGGGTCTTTTATAGACAGTAAATATAGGGGTTTTGTTTTTGTATCCATTCAGCTAGTCTTTATCTTTTGGTCAGAGCATTTAACCCTCTTACATTTAAGGTAATTATTAATAAGTATGATCCCATTACCATTTATTTCATTGTTTTGAGTTTTTTATAAACCTTTCCTGTGTTTCCTGTCTGGAGAAAATCCTTGAGCATTTGTTGAAGAGCTGGTTTGGTGGTGCTGAATTCTGTCAGCTTTTGCTAGTCTGTTAAGCTTTTGATTTCTCCTTCATATCTGAAAGAGATCCTTGCTGGGTAGAGTAATCTTGGTTGTAGGTTTTTCTCTTTCATCACTTTAAGTATATCCTGCCATTCCCTTCTGACCTAGAGTTTCTATAATATCAGCTATTATCTTTATGGGGATCTCCTTGTGTGTTATTTGTTGCTTTTCCCTTGCTGTTTTTAATATTTGCTCTTTGTGTTTAATTTTTGTTAGTTTTGTCTTGGGATGTTTTGCCTTAGGTTGATCCTGTTTGGGACTCTCTGGGTTCCTTGGACGTGGGTGGCTATTATCTTTCCCATTTTAGGAAAGTTTTTGGCTATTATCTCCTCAGTGATTTCTCATGCCCTTTCTTTTTGTCTTCTTCTTCTGGGACATATATGGTTTTAATGTTGGGGCATTTAACATTGTCTCAGAGGTCTCTGAGGTTGTCTTTATTTCTTTTTATTCTTTTTCCTTTTTTGTCTCTCTGCTTAATTTCTTTCCACCATTCTATCTTCCACCTCACTTATCCTCTCTTCTGCCTCTGTTATTCTACTGCTGATTCCCTCCAGAGTGTTATTAATATGAGTTATTACATGGTTCATTATTGATGACTCTTCTTCATTTCTTCTAGCTCCTTGTTAAACATTTCTTAACATCTTTTAAATCTTTGTCTCTAGTCTATTTATCTTTAACTCCATTTGGTGTTCAAGATTTTGGATCCTCTTTACTATCATTATTCTGAATTCTTTTTCAGGTAGACTCCTTATCTCTTCCTCTTTTGTTTGATTTTTATCATGTTCCTTCACATAGGGAACTTTTTCCTGCCTTTTTGTTTTGTTTAAATTGCTGTGTTTGGGATGCCCTCTCTGAAGGTTGGAATATCATGGTTGCTCTTAATTGTGGAGTCTTCTCTCCGTGGATAGGGTTTTACCAGTGTCTTGTCAAGTTTTCTTGAATGGGGAAACTTGTATCTGTTCTTTGGTGGGTGACGCTTAATCTCTTTTCTCTGGAGTGCTATAAAGTGTCCAGTAGTGAGTTTTGTGGGTGTCTATGGATTTGGTATGGCTTTGGGCAGCCTGTCTTTTAAAGTTCAGAATTGTGTTCTTGTTTTGCTGGAGAATTATCATGATATGTTTTTCAATGGAAGTTGTTGGCTCTTGGGTGGAGCTTTGTTTCAGTGTAGGTATGGAGACTTCTGGGTGGGGCCTTGTCTATTAATGTTCCCTGGAGTCAGGACTTCTCTGATGTTATAAACTTCTGGAGGTGAGCCTCCTGCCTCTGGGTTTCAGTCCTCCTCTTACAGTAGCATCAAGATTTCTCCATCCATACTGCACAGAAGATAAAACCCCTAAGTTAGTGGTGAAACAACTCTTCACACCCAGGAGCCCCCAGAGAGATTCACAGAGTTATATAGAGAAGAGGAAGGAAGGAGTCAGAGGTGACCAGGGGGAGAAAAGGGACAGTCAAAAGGGGAGAGAGCAATCAAACCAGTCATCAAATCCCTAAGTGAAAATGGATACTGAAGATTAGATTCTTAAAGGTGCAAAATTGATAACAAATATCAAAAAGCAGAGACTAAAAACCTAGAATAGAGGTTAGGTTCTCAAAGATACAATATAAAAATACAAAACTAAATTGATCACAATAATTGAAAATATATATGTGGAATTTGTCTTTTAAAAACAGTACTTTTTAAAGGTATCAGTATGATACAAAAATGAAAGAGTAATATGGAATTATTTTTTTAATTGATAAGTGATAAGAGTAAAAATATATCTAGGACTTTCTTTGGTGCTGTTGTGGACAATGTGGGGTCAGTTCAACATCAGATAGTCCCTTGTTCTTGCTTGCACTTTTTCTCAAGGTCTATAGTTGCCCCTCAAATGCACAGTTTCAGCCTTAACTGCAGTTTTAATCTGTTGTACCTGTCACTTTGGGGACGGTTCCCCCTTCTTTGTTTATTTTTTCTTCCTTTATTTGCAAGTCTCTTCAATGTCTAATTTCTTCTCTGACATGAGGATGCAAAGGTGAACACTTATTTAGCCTCACTTGTTCAGCTGTGCTGTGGGGAGGGAGGGACACTGCAAACAAATACTGCTGGCTTGTGTGGGGAGTGCTCACAGTGGATGTACCACACTGGGTTTGCCTCAACCCAAGGCAGCATGTACTTCATGGGTCCACACTGCACAGGCTCCAGCCCGCTCTGCAAAGGAACTGTCCCAAGTGAGCCCTACATTGCATGCACTTCCCATGTCTATGTGCTCAGGGTCTCCGATGCTCCACAAGGGAACAGACCCAGATGGGCTGTGTGGTTTTTACCTTTACTGGGTCCAAGCCACTAAGGTGACCAGGTTCTTGGTAAGCTCACTGTCCCAGGTTAGCCGTGCATCTTATGCACCTCCCCAGTCCCTGCTACCTTTTTCCCAGGTATGTTGCAAGGGCACCCTTCCAAGTGTTGTCATATATCTGCTCTGTGAAGGTGATCTCAGGCTGTGATCCTCCTGGTGGATGTTGAAAATTTGTTGCTGCTGCTGCTGCTAAGTCGCATCAGTCGTGTCCAACTCTGTGTGACCCCGGAGACGGCAGCCCACCAGCCTCCCCCGTCCCTGGGATTCTCCAGGCAAGAACACTGGAGTGGGTTGCCATTTCCCTCTCCAATGCGTGAAAGTGAGAAGTGAAAGTGAAGTCGCTCAGTACTTACCCACAAAAAGATGCCAGGATTCTTGGCCTCTGGAAGAGAAGAAGTCAATCTGGGGCCAGAGACGAGGCTTGATTGCTCAGAGCTTTTGTGCAATAGAGTTTTATTAAAGTATAAAAGACAAAGAAAGCTTCTGACTTAGACATTAGAAGGGGGCAGAAAGAGTACCCCCTTGCTAGTGTTAGCAATGGAGTTATATACCTTTTAATTAGTTGTTACAATGAATCAAAAGAATGTCTCAAGTTTGTGAAAATTTTACCAGACCCACTCCCACAATTTACATTTTAGGATAACAAGATTAGAATTTAACAATAGAAAGATCCTCCAGACCCACTCCCACAATATACATTCTAAGATATCAGGATTAGTCAGTAGGTTTTCAGGAAGGAGAAACTGCCCTCCAGCCAGATACATTGTTGTTGTACAATCCCTAGCACAGAGTTTAAACTGAGTTATGTAATTGACTAAGACTAAGGAATGTAGAGAGAAAAAAAAATTTTTTTTTTGTCCTTTTCTCCTCCTTGAGAATACTAGACTCCCAATCTCCATTTTGAGAGTCCCAGACCCCTTTTTCCTCCTTGGGGACCCTAGACTTCTTATCAATCTGCTTAGGAATTGACTCTCTCATTCCCCGCTTTTCTTTTAGGAGAATTATGTTGCCTAGGGAAAAGGGCGTCATTCTTATTCCACAATTGCTTCTGAGCTGATAAAGGGTGCTGTCCCTAAATTGGTGAGACAACATATTCTCCTAACCCTCATATTGAAGGTTTCTGATCCAGGGGCCCCAAGTAATAGTTGGAGGAGGCTGTGGCACTCGTAGGAGCTTGTACAACCATTTGTAGCTTAAAAGCTTTCAGACGGTTAGAAACAAGCCCTGTTTTACAGTTACAGATGTAAGTCAAAATAGTAATTAAACCAAGTTAAAACCTAATCAAAATTAAAAGTTACATTATGTCCATAATTATATCAGTCCATCTTAGGATTGTTAGGTGTCATCACAGAGTTGAAGAAAGCCATTTTCTTTGAGTGGAGAAATCCACCACGTTCAGTTCGGTTCGGTTCAGTTCAGTCACTCAGTCATGTCCGACTCTTTGCGACCCCATGAATCGCAGCACGCCAGGCCTCCCTGTCCACCACCAACTCCCAGAGTTCACTCAGATTCACGTCCATCAAGTCAGTGATGCCATCCAGCCATCTCATCCTCTGTCGCCCCCTTCTCCTCCTGTCCCCAATCCCTCCCAGCACCAGAGTATTTTCCAATGAGTCAACTCTTTGCATGAGGTGGCCAAAGTACTGGAGTTTCAGCTTTAGCATCATTCCTTCCAAAGAAATCCCAGGGCTGATCTCCTTCAGAATGGACTGGTTGTCAATTGATGAGGAGGGGAGTGCTCTGCAGACCCAGCAATTAGACTGATTGTGGAATGCAGCATAGGAATGAGCCCAGGACAGGAATGCATTATCTTGAGGGTCAAATGGCAGACTCAGGATTTTTGGAGTCAGCAGATGTAGGCTCACATAGATTATCAAGCCCATCTGGAAAGTACAAAGTCAGAGCATAGAAAGTAAAGACATAAAATGATGCCACTTAGTTCTGGTCAGAGTGCCACCTCTTAGGTCAAGAGTGATGTACCCACGAATCAATTCCTGGCACTTTGACAGCTGTGGGAGAAGAAAGAATAACCTGGTAAGGGCCTTTCCAAAGGGGCTCAAGGGATTGGCCCCCAGATCCCAAAGTGTTTATCAGAACCTCGGTTCCTGGTTCAAACAGAGGCTTGCTTGACTCAGAGGCTGGGTCAGGAGTAATCTCCTGAAGTTCTGTTAATGCTTGTTGAAAAGCTGAGAACTGAGGTGCATAATTAGTTAATTCCAAGGCTTCAGGGTATATAACAATGTCTGTGCACAAGAAAGTCCTTCCATAAATATATTCAAAGGGGGATATTTTGGGGGGCAGGCCGAGCCCTCATTAAAACTATGGGTAGAACTTTAATCCAATTGTCCTTCAATCTCTTGAGTTAATTTGCACAGATGTCTTTTGATTTAATAATGTCATTAGCCTTTTCCACCTTTCCTGAGGATTGGGGTCTCCAGGAACAGTGTAAGTGATATTCTATTCCTAGGGCTTTAGATACGCCCTGAGTTACAGCAGCTTTAAAGGTGGAGCCATTGTCACTCTGAAGACCCCTGATATGATTAGGCCCAGATATCTAACTGATTGTTGACAAAGCTGAGCCTTTTCTCTTGATGCCTTGTAACCACAGCCTGCCAGAAAGTTTAAGACATCTTCTGAGGCTTGTGAACAAGCTTCCCCTGTCTCAGCACAGAGTAGAATATCATCTACATACTGTAGTACCACTGCTTCAGAGCTATTAAAGTTTTGTAGATCCTGTGACAAACTTTGTCAAAATAAGTGAGGACTGTCATGAAATCTCTGGGGCAAAGCTGGCCAGGTTAACTGAGAAGCTGGCTGCTAGGGTCTTCAAAGGCAAATAGAAATTGACTTTTCTCCGCCAAAGGGACTGAATAGAAGGCATCTTTTAAATCAATTACTGAGAAATATTTGGCTCATTCAGGAATTTCAGACAACAGAGTATAAGGATTAGGCACCACGGGGTGTAAAGGAACTACAGCCTCATTTATTATACATAAATCTTGAACTAGTCTCCATTTACCATTTGGTTTCTTTATACCCAAAATAGGAGTGTTGTATGGACTGTAACAGGGAATTAATAGCCCCCGCTCCTTTAAATTCTCGATGATGGGTTTTAACCCTTCCATCACCTCAGGTTTCAGTGGATACTGCTTCTTATGTGGAAATAAGTGTGGGTCTTTTAGCCTGACAACTATAGGAATAGCATTTCGTCCTTGACCCACAGATTTTCCAACATCCCACACTCTAGGGTTTGCATTTTGTTCAATTAAAGGGAGAGAAAGGGAGGGCTCCATATTCATGAAAACGGAGGCCTGGATATTGCTCAGTATATCCCTTCCCAAAAGGGGTGAGGGAGACTGGCATGATTAGAAACTCTTGTGAAAATAGCACAGAGTCCCAGTTACAGAACAACAGAAGTAACACCTTTTGGCTTGTCCAGACAACTCCATTACGGAAGCGGATCAAGAAGAAAGTGGGCCAGGGGCTTCAGTAAGCACAGAGAAAGTTGCCCTAGTATCTAAAAGGAAATCGACGGATTGGCCCCCTACAGTTATTAATATCTGGGGTTCCTCAGGTGTAATTAGGATGGGAGCTTGTGTGGGGACCCCCAGGCACCTTCAGTCCTGATTGTCTTGAGAGTCTGACCTCTGAAACTTACACCTGTGGGGGCAGTCTCTCCTCCAATGTGGTCCCTTGCAGACCGGATGTGGAGCTGGGGTCAGCTTGGATGCCTGAGGGCAATCCCGCTCGAGGTGCCCCTCCCTTTCACAGTAATAGCAAACCCATCCCTTTTCACCTGGGTCCCTCTGGGCATTTTTCTCAGGTTGTTTAAGAACTGTTCTTACAACAATTATGAGGGCTTCCACCTGTTCCTTTGTCTTTCTGCATTTCTTTCTATTCCTCATGTTCCCTACCATAATAAACTGTTTGAACCAGTTGTAACAGATTATCTAAAGACTGATTTGGTCCATACGCCTATTTTAACAGCTTACAGAGGATATCTGGAGCTGACTGAATGAGAAATCTATCTTTTAAGATCACTCTTCCCTCTTCAATTTCAGGATCAATCTCAGTGAATCTGCAAAGGGCTTCTCTCAGTTTATCTAGGAATTTACCAGGAGCTTTCTTCTTCTCCTGTTCTGTGTTTGCCAATTTTCCATAGTTTAAAGGCTTAGCACGTGCCTGCCTGAATACATGTAAGAAAGATGTATTCCTTCAAGAATGAAAAAATGACTCCCATCCCATCTTCCTTTAGCTGTGTTGTAGTCCCAGTCTGGTTCTGTAGTTGGGACCACCTGATTCCCAGTCGGGAGGGCGGATACCTTGTCCTCCCTCTTCCCTACTGACTCATTACAAAACCATTCATCTCCATAAGCAACCGCTTTTTCCAAAACTCGAGTCTTTGAGTCGGGAGTCAGCGTTTGTCCCAAGATATACATCACATACTTCCATGTAAGGTCATAAAGCAGAGTAACACCTTTAAAGGCTCTAATATATTTTTCTGGGTCTTGTAAATAGTCTCCAAGATCCTCCTTGATTCTTTGTATTTCTTGATAAGAAAAGGGCTTATTAACTCTCATAGACTGATTATTTCTCCCAGTGGGTGCTTTATGAAGAGGCAACAGCTTGTGTGGCTGTTCCTCAGCCTCTCTAGCTGTTCTGAGCATATGATCCCAGGGACAGATTGGAGAAATCTGCTTTTCTTTATCTCTTTGTCTCCTGTCCTCCATCTCATCTCTTATTTCGATGGTTTGGGTTTCTACTGAAACCAGAGTAGTCTGAGGTCATGTTGTTTGGACCTCTACTTGGGCAGTTAGAATCTCAGTTTGGGTTTTTACTGAGACAAAGGCAACCCTTCTTGAGGGGGGAGGGGGGAGGGTTCTCTGACTTTGCTCAGTTTGGAGCCCCAGGTAGGGGGCAAAGTAGGAGGACAGGAGGGAGCTGAAGGTTTCACACCTAAATCTATACCCTAAGGACATAAGTCTGGCATATTTCGCAGAGAGAAAAAGGGCAACACATATGCTACTTCTACCCATTTCCCTTGTTTTCTACAGAACCGGTCTAATTGTAAAACAGTATTATAATTAAGAGACCCTCCAACCAGCCACAGATCACCGTCCTCCAATGGGTACCTTGGCTATGCAGTATCACATAGGAAGACCAGATGTGTCTTCTTTAAGCTCTGGGGATCAAATCTATCCCAGTTTTTCAGGATATAGTTCAAAGGAGTGAGGCTGGAATTGTTAGCTCCCATCTGTAAGAGAGAAAAGAAGTGAGCAGAGCCATCTTTCTAACGGAGGCATCCCCTCCTGCTCTAGATGGGGGTGTAGACAGAAAACACCAAAGCTCTTCTTTCCTGGTCGGACTTAGTCTGTCCCTTACCAGCACAGGCACCGTACTCATCCCTCCCAGTTTTACCACCGAGACGGGGTGGGGATGCATCAGGGGTAGACCTGATGGCATCCCAGTCTGATGTCCAGCTCAACATTAAAACCTTGCTTGCCTCTGATACCGCCCAGGGTGCAATCAGAATAACCTCCCAGAATGCCTCCCAAGCTAAGACCGCTGGGGGAAACATTTGTCACCTGAGTGCCTGTGCACCACCCTGAGTATATTCCTGACCACACTAAGACTGGTACGAACATAAAATTGAGATGTCCCTTCCAAGCATCACCATACCAGTATAAAAGCCTCCTCTAGTCCGCTAAGAGCTAGCATTACCAAAGGGGGGAAAAAAAAAACCCATTGTAGTTCCAATCTGAGTAACCTTTAACCTCAGAGATGTTCTTGGAGCTAGAGATCCGTCTAGCATCTGAACTTCCGATTCCTAGTGAGGCTAGGCACTTCCTGACTACCAATCCAAGTTTGGGACCTAAGTCACAGTACACAGTAACAGCATAGATCACAAGTCCCTTGAAAGTCTATGATCCAACAGATTAGGTTAGTACTTCTAATTCCCAAGGAGTTATGAAATGGTCAAAAAGTTTGACCAAGAAAGGAGAGATCAGTCCACATACTTTGCCCATTTCTGGCTGGTCCCTGAAGGAGACATTGGGTGCCTCTTGGCACTGGCAGGTCGGTATAAACCTCTGACAGGTTTCTGCCATAAGCCGTATGAGGTCACCACGGAAGTGCAGAGCAGGGCTCCTCACTTGCTTCACACAGGGTGTGTCCTTCATTCACACAAGCACACCGTAGAGTTAGTAAAGTACAGCAGAAAACGTGTTTGCTAGAAGAACAAAGAACTAGAGCTCCGAGCATCCTTACCTTGTCCTGAAGAATCCCAGATGAGCCCCAAGATGAAAGGTTGTTGCTGACCCACGAAAAGACTCTGGGATTCTTGGCCTCCAGAAGAGAAGAATTCAATCTGGGCCAGAGACGAGGCTTGATCACTCAGAGCTTTTGTGCAATAGAGTTTTATTAAAGTATAAAAGGGATAGAGAAAGCTTCTGATATAGGCATCAGAAGAGGTCAGAAAGAGTACCCCCTTGCTAGTGTTAGCAATGGAGTTATATACCTTTTAATTAGTTGTTACAATGAATCAAAAAAAGTCTCAAGTTTGTGGAAATTTTACCAGACCCACTCCCACAATATACATTCTAAGACATCAGGATTAGTCAGTAGGTTTTCAGGAAGGAGAAACTGTCCTCCAGCCAGATACATTGTTGTTGTACAATTCCTAGTACAGAGTTTAATTGAGTTATGTAACTAAGACTAAGGAATGTAGAGGGAAAAAAGTTTGTCCTTTTGTCCTTCTTGAGAATTCCAGACCCCCAATGTCCACTTCGAGAGCTCCAGACCCCTTTCTCCCCCTTGGGGACCCTGGACTTCTTATCAATCTGCCTAGGAATTGACTCTCTCGATGTGAACCATCCCAGGAAAATGTGTTAGCAACTGGCACCCTGCTCACAGTTTGGTGCTAGTGCTGAGATTGCAGTAGCCCCTTGCTTTTGGGCTCTGGCTGTCACACACCTGCCTCTCTGCCTCTAGGGAGGGAAGTCCCTAAATGGCAGCTGGCTTGCTCTCCTTTGGTATTCACTAGGGCACAATCCTTTATTCAGTGAGCACACCTGGGGTCACTGTGCAGTGTTAGAGCCTTTTGCAAGAAAGGTTCTTTTCCTTTTCGTCTCTCTGGCGATTAAAGGTTTGGGCTGCTATGTCACATTAGCTCCCTCAGATGGTTCTTAGGACATTTAAGCCAGTCCTTACTCTAAGGACCAATAATTGAGCCCACACCTCCCTGACTAGCCCCTACTCACTGCTGGTGGACATTAGAGTCTGAGCAGCTTCTCCACTGGTAGTTGCACTTAGGTGCATATTCTGATTTTTTTGTCCTGTTCTATTGCCCTCTGAGATTCTAAAGCTCCCCACTGACATGCCTGTGAGGGTTTCCTATTGTGTGGCAACTTCTTCTGTTTCATGACTTCCTCCCCAGAATGGGTCTCTGTCTCTAATTCTTTTGTGTCTGTTTTTATCTTTTATATTTTGTTCTACCTTTTTTGAAGAGATTGGGCTGCCTTTCTCGGTCCCTGGTGTCCTCTGCCAGAATTCAGAAGCTGTTTTCTGGAAGTTTCTCAACATTCAAATGATCTTTTGATGAATTTGTAGGGGAGAAAGTGGTCTCCCCACCCTATTCCTCCATCATCTTGGGACCATGCTCCCATCATTTGTTGTAGTACAATCAACCCTGCTTGATTGTTGGTGGGACCTGTGAATATGACAGGCTAGTCATTACTGTGATTTTATTGTTTTATAGGAGATTTTGTCCTAACAGACTAGAAGGGGAGATTAAAAGCAAAAGAATTGCTGCCCTGCTGGCCTTGGAGAATAAGGTGCCACATTGTATAGACGAGCCCATGACAGAACCATGGATAGCTTTAAGGAGCTGAGAATGGCTCTGTCTGGCCTCCTCTTCTAGAATTCAACCATCTAGACATCCCCAGGTCCTGGTGATTGAGAATAAACATCTTCCTTAAAGTTGATGGGCCTCAAGTAGTAGCCAGAAAGAAAGATAGTATTTCAGCCCTATAATCGAAGGAGCTGAATTCTACCAACAGCTAAGAAGCCTAGAAGAAGACCTTAAGCCTCAGTTGAAATCATAACCATAGCTAGCACTTTATAGCTTTGTGAGACTGTAAGCAGAGGAACCAGCAAGTTGTGCTGGAGTCCTAACACTTGGAAACTGAGTTAATAAATTCATCTTGTTTTAAGCTGTTAAATTCATGAAAGAGGAGAGTGAAAATGCTGGCTTAGGATCAAAATTCAAAAAACAAACGTCATGGCATCTGGTCCCATTTCTTCACGGTAAATAGATGGGGAAACAATGAAGACAGTAACAGACTTTCTTTTCTTGGGCTCCAAAATTTCATTGCAAATGGTGACCACAGCCACAAAATTAAAAGACACTTGCTCCTTGGAAGAAAATCTATGAAAAACCTAGACAGCATATCAAAAAGCAGAGTCATTACTTTACCAACAAAGGTCTGTATAGTCAAAGTTATGGTTTTCTAGTAGTCATGTATGGATGTGAGAGTTGAACCATGAAGAAGGCTGAGCACTGAAGAATTTATGCTTTTGAACTGTGGTGTTGAAGAAGACTCTTGAGAGTCCCTTGGAGTGCAAGGAGATCAAACCTGTCAATTCTAAAGGAAATCAGTCCTGAATATTCACTGGAAGAACTGATACTGAAGTGAAGCTCCAATATTTTGATGACCTGATGTGAAGAGCCAAATTATTAGAAAATACCCTGATGCTGAGAAGGATTGAAAACAGGAGAAGGGGATGACAGAGGACAAGATGGTTGGATGGCATCACTGACTCAATTGACATGAGTTTGAGCAAGCTCCAGGAGATGGTGAAGGACAAGGAAGCCTGGCATGCCACAGTCCATAGGACAAGACTGAGCGACTGGAGAACAACAAAAACAAAGTTTGTGATACTGTGATAATGTAACAACATAGCAATGGAAAAGTAACCAAAGGATCCTTACCTAGGAATCCAAGTTCTATCATGGATCCTAAAAATTGCCCAGGTTATATTATAAACATTTTAGGACACTGTCAGAAAGAATACCTAAAATTAACTCTTGTTTCTGGAAAATGTTATTGGATGCATTTTATCACTTTATCTAAAGAAATACAAAGTTGAATATCTAAAGCAGAGTAATATAAAAAGTCCTTTCAAAGCAGGACACTGACAGTCATCTATTTGAGAGATGTCTAAGTGAATTCCCAGAGGTTATTTCTGATTTTACTCTAAGTTGCATTTGATAGAAAAGAAAGACTTGGAGATTAAGAAAAGGAAGACTTCATGTTGAGGATGAAATAATGGGGAAGATGTACCTGTCAAACAACTCTTAAGGAAGATTATTTTCTCAATCACCAAGACCTGAAGATGTTTGTATACTTGATTTTGGGGGGAGGAAGCCTGACAGAACCAGCAAGTGTGCCCCTGAGTGTTATTATGCTCTGCCCTGGGCTCTTTGGGATGGGCTTACCTTTTTGGTAAGCAGATGTGACTGAAATCCAAATAATTCTTCTAATTAGGAATATTTACTCAATATTTGTTGACAAGCTAGTTGAAACCATTGTCTAGAATCAGGTTTGTGGATAGAATTTATTCACATTATGATCATCCTCCATTTTTATCAATTATTCAGGATTAGTTTTACTCATTTGAGTTTCCCAGATGGCACTAATGGTAAAGAACCCAACTGCCAATTCAAGAGACATAACACATGGGTTCAGTCCTGGGTCGGAAAAAGTCTCTGGAGGAGGGCATGGCAACTTACTCCATTAGTCTTGCCTGCAGAATTCCATGGACAGAGGAACTTGACAGGCTATGGTCCATAGGGTCGCAAAGACTCAGATATGACTGAAGCGATTTAGTACATACTCATTTAATAAGAAAGATACTTGGACAAGATTGTAAATAAGCTGGGGTATGCCAGGTATGCAAGATAGTATGCAATACCCAATTTTAGTCATTTTGGTAACATTTTATTTATACTCAAATATGAAATAGAGAATTTTCCACATACAAAGATGCTAAGAAGTAGAACCAAAAAGTCAAGACACCTCAAAGAAGTGTGAGATTTTAGAAATAATTTTAATGTAGGGCAAGTTTTTAAGATACTTTGAAAGCCAAGACTGGTAATAAAGAATAGAGGAAAGGAATAAAGAATATATATTAATGCATCCATCATTGTAAATAGTTACTGGGCATACTTCAACTTCTTAAAATGTTTTCTGTGTCAAAAATTTATATTCCTTGTTTAATTTCTCTATTTACCTTTCAACATGTATCATATGACCAGAATATCACCCTCATAATTACATTAAAAGGTCAGGCACCCACCTTTCCCAGCCTCAGACCTGGGCCATTAACACTGTGTCTTCCCCTCACCTCCTTTTGGTCCATAAAACATTAGTAGAGAAAGTCCCCAAACTGTGAGATGTCCACAGAGTCTAATCTCATACCTCTAAATGAGTTCTTCATGGATACTCAATATCCTCCTTTCTATTACCTTTAAAGTTCCCTAGCTCAGTTCTGTTTTGTTAATAAGTTCATTTTTTTTAGATTCCAAATATAAGTGGAATAAGATATATACTCTTTCTTTGTCTGACTTACTCTACTTAATATGATAATCTCTAGGTCCATCCATGTGGCTGCAAAAGGCACTATTTCATTCTTTTTTATGGCTGTGTAGTATTCCATTGCATATGTGTACCACATCTTCTTTATCCATTCATCTATTGATGGGCATTTAGGTTTCCCCATGTCTTGTCCACTGTATAGAGCTGCTTTGAGCACTGGAGTGCATATATCTTTTTGAAGTATGTTTATTTCTTAAATATACCCAGGAGTGGGATTGCTGAATCATATGGTAGCTCCATTTTTAGTTTTTAATATAACCACCATACTGTTCTCCATAGTGGCTGTACCAATTCACATGGAGAATATTTGCTCTTATTGGATTCCAAAAAGCAGAGCTTGGATTAGTAGGTAAAATTATAGGGATGCTCGTTTAAGTTCAATATTCAATTATCAACAAATATTTCTGGTACCTACTATATACCAGGCATTATTCTAGGGACTGGGGATTCCGTGGTAATAAAATATAGTCCCTCCTTTCTTGAAGTTTATATTCTGTGCATCATCAACAAATAAACAAATACATCTATAGTGTAAAGTCAGGGAGCAATAAGAATTGTGAAAAAAAATAAAATGGATAAAAGAATAAGAATGACTACAAGTCTTGCTGACTTGACATTAAAAGTAGACAAATTATTTTGGAAGCAAGTTGTGCAAAGCCTTGGAGGGAGATTGTTCCCATCAGAGCAAGTAAAATCTCCCATTAGAAGAGTAAGTAAAATATCTTACTTTGGAAATATGAGAAATCAGTTTCTTTGTGATTTAGTGGACTCTCTGTCTTGGCACTGTTCAGAGTCTGCCTTACTTGCCAGGGAATTTAAGAAGGCTACTTCTGCATTATTTATGAGATTGCAACTAGTCAACTTTGATACATATTTCCAGCTTTAAGATGTTGTATATTTGCTTGCCATGATTGTATAATTAGAACTTGAATAAGAGACAGCTAGGAGGAGAAAAGATGCAAAAATCTCTTTGGTGAAGCAAAAAAAGAAAGCTATAGGTTTGGAGACTATGTATGAACTTGCTCTATATTAACACTGAAGTTTGGGAAAAGATGGAGCTAAACATAAAAATAGGGAGGAGGCATGATGAATCAGAAGCTAAAGTAATTTAGGTCACTTAACTATGTACAGATGTGTAACTCTTCTCCAAATGATTCAGAAGTCATAGGAAATGACTTGTAAGAACTGATACTAAACTTCATATGGGAAGTAATTTCATAAGAAACAATTGTCTGTAATTCTCACATGATGTATCATTTCAAATTAGAAAATAAAAAAGGTTGAAAAAGTATTTATAGATTTATTTGTGATCTTCAGAAGAAGAGTATTGCCACAGATTCATTTTCATCAAAATTTTTACTTTTATTTTTAAACATCAGGCAGCACAATTAGGCAGCACACAAAGGTAATTAGAATCAAAAGTTATTTACTGTTGAAATTTTAAAAAAAAAGACTTTTTTGTGTGTGTGTCTTTAGAGCTTCAGCAAAGAAAATGTGTTAGAAAACTAAACTGAAGGATGTTAATATTTCCTATCAAAACCTCTAGAATTATAACATGGTATTTTATCTTTTGGAGTAAAAAATAAATGCCACAGTGATAGGTAAAAATGTGGACATATTTCAACATCAAAACTTGGCATTCACAATAGACTTACAAAGATTATATCTGTACTTCAAATTCTGACTAATCAACTTGTTCTGCAAACCACAAAAACCTCTTTTTTTTTTTCTTCACCTGTGTGTAGTTCCTTTCCTAAGTGGATGCACTGAAGTCAGTGAAAACTATACACAGAAATTAGGAACCACAACAGTGGGAGAATGGAGACCAGGAGGCTTCATAGCTGTTTAACAGAAGAGGAAAACTGAGTGACAAAAGGGTAAGATATTTGTGACATATCTCATTGTGAATCGAAAGAAACTACCCATAATTGAACACAAACCTTTCTAGTTGCTGGACCAGCTTCAAGCTAATTCTTCTCAATTGAAATTTGTGGAGAACAGATGTGCCACAGTGGTACATGTGAAGTTCATTCACCCTACCTCTTTGCTGAACACATTTGTGTATCACACGTGTATATTTAGCTAAAGAAGAGCTACATTTTGCCAAGTTCTCATCCAATGTATTTTTCTAGTGGCATAAGGGGTGACTAGAAGAACTTGGTAATGAGGCCAGGGATGATAAATGAGAGGGGTCAGGCTGAAATGAAGGTGGAGAAATGTAATGCTTTTAGAACAGACAGTTCATAACATTCTTCCTGCTTTGCTTTTGTGTTTTTGAATGAGGATATTGTCAGGAAGAGCAGTGAGCCTGAATTGTATGAAATGTAAAAGATTACAGAAGAGAAACAGCTGCTCAAAGCCAAGTTTAATGTAAAGACTTATCTTTCATGGAGACTACCTGCCTTCATTCTAATGAAGATAGAGAACAATTTGACAGTGAGTGAAATAAAACAATTAACAGGCATTATAGTTTAGGAAGAATACTGTACTTAGGGAATAACAGTTTGTAAAATGATACATATATCATTCTATTCTTAATTTTTATAGACTTGTTTTTTATTTTTCTGTAATTAGTATGGGCATAGTAAACTTGTGAAACTTAGAACCTAGGAGAAAAACTTATACTGAGAACTCATCTCACATATACCCATGATAATTAGCACTTTAGACACTGTGAACAAATTGAAACTCAGGATAAGCTAAAGAATGTTTGTAGGAACTTCTGATCTCCAGGGATCTGCACAGGCTATTTCCTTTGTAAAAAATACTTGTCCACACAAACTCAATTCCCTAATATTTAACTATCTTCCTATATTAGACATTTTCCCTGGAAGCCTTCTATGCTCCCAAGACTGAATTAGGTCTGTGCTTGTATATATGTAGCTTTTATTATACTTATTATAATCCTCATTGATTTTCTTGAAGACAGGAATGGTGTCTGGCTAACCCAGCACAGCTCTTCCTAGCTGAAAGTGTTTCAGATTTACTAGAACTTGAAGTCAGATGAGGAGTCAGGAAAGCTGTAAAAAGTGGCCAAATTATGAAGAATCTCAAAAGAACATTAAGGAATTTGGTTATGATCCAAACATCTACTCAGTGTAAATTAGAGCTCATAAACATCCTAAAACATAGTAGTAATTTGCACTGCCACCAAGTCTTAGAGTAACAAAAAATAAAATCAATTGATTAAAAATATGTTTATACTAGATACCAGGAACCCATGGGGAACTAATTAATTCTGCTGGTACATTATCTTTCCAGGCATATATCTGACATTTGATGGGACAGGGCCCAGCAGTTGTTCCTATTCATAAAATAAACCCTCAGATGCTTAAGAGATGGTGATTGTGTTGTGAAGTGCACACTTGTTCTGCATAGTATCCTGTCCTCTCATCTTTCTTCTGCATTGTATATTCTAGGAGCCTAAGGCAGGGACATTTTTACTTTGCAGTTTCCCTTGGATTTGCCCTTGTCAACACATACATATGGGCTCAACCACTGGCAACTCAGAGGTTCAATGATAAAATGCCCCCCTCCCTGGAACAATGACAAATTTCTCTATCCTCATATGATGAAAAAATTGAGAATGATAGTTGTCCTTTTTTGTTTTGGACTCATATATAAGAATAATGGATTTCCCTTGTAGCTCAGTCAGTAAAGAATCTGCCTGTAATGTGGGAGTCCTGGGTTCAATTCCTGGGCCAGGAAGATCCCCTAGAAAGGGAATGGCAACCCACTCCAGTATTCTTGAGAATTCTGGAGAAACCCCACGGACAGAGGAGCCTGGCAGGCTACAGTCCATGGGGTCACAAGAGTTGGACACAACTTAGCGACTAAACCACCAAACAACCATAAGAATAACAATATGAATACTTTCTGAAAATGTTGACATGTTTCAGTTTTAAAGAAAAAAGGCATTTCTCTGGCTTTCAGTATTCTAAATGGTATATATCTCTTTTGTTTATATCGATGTCAAAAGGTTGGTAATCAGTGTCACTTTGGTTTTAATTTTCACAGGATTTGTAATCTGGTCTAGTAGGTTTTGAAGGTAGCAAATCATGACCAGATAGTTTCCTTAAAATAATATGATCGTTTCTTAACAGATTTCTGCTACTAGGGCTTTGGACCATTGAATTAGCCATAAATCTTACATACCCTTTAGATGTCAACCTAATACAATATGTTGGTGGGGAAAATAGCCCATAAAGGTTGAGTGATATTGGAACCCTTTTGGCCTTAACATGTAGACCATGTGGAAAATCCCAAGGAAGCTCAGATAGAGCCAAAATTACTGGTCCTTAGGCAGGGAAAGAATGCAAGCATGGAAAAGTGTGAATAAGTCATTTCATATATAATAAGAAGTATTAGGAAGGAATAAATAAAGTCACTCTTGGATACAATATGTAAAGCGACAGCAGAGATCACCTTACCTATGATGGGTTGCATATGGAGGGTTAAATTTGCTCTTTATTCTTTGGTGGATTTCAAGAGAAGGTAAAATACCATTTGTGTAAAATTTTTAAAGTACTTCGATTATAACATTTTGTAAAACGTGAAGGCTAAATTGATATTAATAAAACACATTTTGAAAAAAAAGGTAATCTATAAAGTCTGTATGTGCATGCTCAGTCTATTCAGTCGTGTCTAACTCTTTGCTACACATGGACAGTCGCCTGCTCAGCTCCTCCGTCCATGGGATTTTCCCAACAAGAACAGAAGTAGATTGCCATGCCTTCCTCCAGGGGATCTTCCTGATGTAGGGATTGAACATGTGTCTCCTGCATTGCAGGTGGATTCTTTACCACTGACCCACCAGGGGAGTCTGTGGTTTGACAAATTAAATTTTTTTTTTTTTTTAAATTTCAGATACACACAAATTAAATTTGAAGTTTAATTGTAAACTTTAAATTTAAACTTTTAATTGTAAACTTTAAAATTAACTTAAAATATATTTAAAAGGAAGAAGATATGAAGAAATAGAGGTTTGAATTATTGAATTAACTTTTCCCAAAAAATACGTACTTAAGAAGAAGAATTAAAATTTTAGCACCACGATTACACATTATTTACAATTGATTCAGTGATGTATTAAATCCCCTTCATGGATCACTGCCTGGTCATGGTGAAGGGGCTTGCATAACTCAATGAAACTATGAGCCATGCTGTGTAGGGCTACCCAAGACAGAAGGGTCGTAGTGACGAGTTCTGACAAAATGTGATACACTGGAGAAGGGAATGGCAAACCACTCCAGTATACTTGAGGTGAGAACCCCATGAACTGTATAAAAAAGCTCAAAGGTATGACACTGAAAGATAAGCCCTCAAGGTTGGTAGGTGTTCTATATGCTACTGGGGAAGAGCAGAGGACAATGACTAATAGCTCCAGAAAGAATGAAGTGGCTGGGCCAAAGTGTAAATGACGCTCAGTTGTGGATGTGTCTGGTGATGAAAGTAAAATCCAATGCTGTAAGAACAATATTGCATAGGAACATGGACTGTTAGGTCCATGAATCAAGGTGAATTGGATATGGTCAAGCAGGGGATGGCAAGAGTAAACATTGACGACTTAGGAATTAGTGAACTAAAATGGACAGGAATAGGTGAATCTAATTCAGATGACCCTTATATCTACTACTGTGGGCAAGGATCCCATAGAAGAAATGGAGTAGCCCTCAAAATCAATGAGTCCAAAATGCGGTACTTGGTTGCAACCTCAAAAATGACAGAATGATCTCAGTTCATTTCCAAGGCAAGCCACTCAGCATCACAGTAATCCAAGTCTATGCCTCAACCACCGATGCTGAAGAATCTGAAGTTTTATGAAGTTTTATGAAGACCTATGCTGCTGCTGCTGCTGCTGCTGCTGCTAAGTCGCTTCAGTCATGTCTGACTCTGTGCGACCCCATAGATGGCAGCCCACCAGGCTCTGCCGTCCCTGGGATTCTCCAGGCAAGAACACTGGAGTGGGTTGCCATTTCCTTCTCCATTGCGTGAAAGTGAAAAGTGAAAGTGAAGTCACTCAGTAGCGTCTGACTCATAGTGACCCCATGGACTGCAGCCTACCAGGCTCCTCCATCCATGGGATTTTCTAGGCAAGAGTACTGGAGTGGCTTGCCATTACCTTCTCCAATGAAGACCTATAAGACCTTCTAGAACTAACACCCCCCCCCCAAAAAAAAAGTTCTGTTTCATTCCAATAGGGAATTGGAATGTGAAAGAAGGAATTCAAGAGATACCTGGAGTAATAGGCAAGTTTGGCCTTGAAGTACAAAATGAGGAAGGGCAAAGGCTAACATAATTCTGTCAGGAGAACGCGCTAGTCATAACAAACACCCGTTTTCAACAAGACAAGAGATGACTTAACACATGGACATCACCAAATAGTCAACATTGAAATCAAATTGATTGCATTCTTTGCTGCTGATGATGGAGAAGATATGTACAGTCAGCAAAACAAGACCTGGAGCTGACTGTCTCAGATCATCAGCTCCTCATAGCAAACTTTAGGCTTAAAGAAAGTGGGGAAAACCACTAGGCCAATCAGGTGACTTAAATCAAATCCCCTATGAATATACAGTGGAGATGATAAATAGGTTCAAGGGATTAGATCTGTAAACAGAGTGCCTGCAGTACTATGGACAGAGGTTTGTAACATTGTACAGGAGGCAGTAAACAAAGCCATCCCAAAGAAAAAGAAATTCAAGAAGGCAAAGTGGTTGTCTGAGGAGGCTTTACAATTGCCAAGGAAAGAGAAGAAGTTAAAAGCAAGAGAGAGAGGGAAAGGTACACCCAAACTAAACGCAGAGTTCCAGAGAATAACCAGGAGAGACAAGAAAGCCTTCTTCAATGTACAATGCAAAGAAATAGAGGAATACAATAAAAGGGAAAGACTAGAGATCTCTTCAAGAAAATTGGAAATATCAAAGCAACATTCATCCAAAGAAGGGCACAATAAATGACAGAAACAGTAAAGACCTAATGAAAGCAGCAGAGATCAAGAAGAGATGGCAAGATTACAAAGTATAACCCTACATAAAATATCTTAATGAACCAGATAACCACAATGGTATGGCCACTCACTTAGAGCCAGACATTCTGGAGTATGAAGTCAGGTGGGCCTTAGGAAGCACTTTTGCCAATAAAACTAGTGGAGGTGATATAATTCCAGCAGAGCTATTTAAACTCCTAAGAGATGGTGGTGTTAAAGTGCTGCACTCAATATGTCAGCAAATATGGAAAACCCAGCAGTGGCCACAGGACTGGAAAAGATCAATCCTCATTCAAATTCCCAAGAAGGGCAGTACTAAAGAATGTTTAAACCACTGGACAATTGCACTCATCTCCCATACTAGTAAGGTTATGCTCAAAATCCTCCAAGCTAGGCTTCAGCATCATGTGACCTAAGAACTTCCAGATGTTCAAGCTTGGTTTAGAAAAGGGAGAGGAACCAGAGATCAAATTGTCAACATTTGCTGAATCATAGAAAAAGCAAGGAATTTCCAAAAAAAACCCTCTGTTTCATTGAGTACTCTAAAGTCTTTGACTGTGTGGATCATAACAAACTGTGGGAAACTTTTAAAGAGATGAGAAAACCAGAACATCTTACCTGTCTCCTGAAAAACCTGTATGCTGTTCAAGAAGAAACAGTTAGAACCTTATATGGAACAACTGACTGGTTCAGGATTGAGAAAGGAGTACAACAAGGCTGTTTATTGTCACCCTGTTTATTTAACTCATACACAGATCATGTCATGTGAAACGACAGGCTGGATGAATTACAAGCTGGAATCAAGACCGCCTGGAGAAATATCAACAACCTCAGATATGGGGATGATACCACTCTAATGGCAGAAAACGAAGAAGAACTAAAGAACCTCTTAATGAGGGTGAAAAAGCTGGCTTAAAACTCAGATCATGAAAAAAAACTAAGATCATGGCATCCAGTCCCATCATTTCATGGCAAATAGAAGAGGAAAAGGTGGAAGTAGTGACAGATTTACCCTTCTTGGGCTCCAACATCACTGTGAATGGTGACTGTAGCCATGAAATAAGAAGACGATTGCTTCTTGGCAGAAAAGCTATGTCAAACTAGCCAGTATGCTAAAAAAGCAAAGACATTACTTTGCCTACAAAATCCTGATAGTCAAGGCTATGGTCTTTCTAGCAGTCGTGTATGGATGTGAGAGCTGGACAATAAAGAAGACAGAGGGCTGAAGGATTGATGCTTTCAAACTGTGGTGCTGGAGAAGA
The DNA here is from genome assembly GCF_027580195.1 of Bos mutus. Classification (NCBI taxonomy): domain Eukaryota; kingdom Metazoa; phylum Chordata; class Mammalia; order Artiodactyla; family Bovidae; genus Bos; species Bos mutus. The sequence goes on from NC_091633.1 coordinate 71,368,401, forward strand.
CTCTTGAGAGTCCCTTGGACAACAATGAGATCAGTCAATCTTAAAGGAAATAAATCCTGAATACTCATTGGAAGGACTGATGCTGAAACTGAAGCTTTAATAATTTGACCACCAGATGTGAACAGCCAACTCATTGGAAAAGACCCTGATGTTATAAAGGATTGTAGGCAGGAGAAAAGGGCAACAGAGGATGAGATGGTTGGATCACATCACCAATTCAACAGACATGAACACCTGCCTACAGATTAAATTTGCATCTGTGAAACACTGGAGTAGATCATGGGCATTGTATTAGTCTCTTGTGGCTGCTGAAACAAATTGCTGCAAACATAACAGGGATTTATCCTTTCATGGTTCTGGAGGACAGAAGTCAAGGTATTGGCAGAATCACACTACCTCTAAAGGTACTAGGGAAAATATTTCATTGCCTCTACCAGCTCTTTGTGGGTCCTTGGCCGCATCACTCTAATCTCTGTCTCTGTCTTCAAGTGGCCTTCTCCCCCTGCCTATTCATGTCTTTTTCATTGGATTTAGGGCCAACCCTAAACCAGCATGAGTTCACCTTGCATGGGTGTGTGCTAAGTGGCTTCTGTTTTGTCCGACTCTTTGGGACCCTATGGACTGTATTCCGGGAGGCTACTCAGTCCATGGGATTCTCCAGGCAAGAATACTGGAGTAGGTTGCTATGCCCTCCTCCAGGGGGTATTCTCAATCCAGGGGTCAAACCCCCATCTCTTACATCTCCTGCATTGGCAGGCAGGTTCTTTAACACTAGTGCCACCTGGGAAGCCCATGGGTTCATCTTGATCCTTAAATAATTACATCTGCAAAGCTCCCATTTCCAAATAAGATCAGAGTCTGAAATTCTTGGATAGACAAGAATTTGGTTTGTGGAGTGGGGGAGATGCTCCATCCAACCCACTACATTAAATCTGTCAAAAGATAAGTTATAATCTTTTGGAGTTCTCTCAACTTTCAGGATTCTAGGTCACTGCTTAAAAAATGTTTATCCCATCATATTTAAGCAATTCCTGGGCTCCGAATGAAGATCAGTGTTGAGTGTAAATATTAAAAACATTAGAAACAAACATATCAACAGATGCTCCAGAATTCTAAAATTAGATCAGAACTTATTCCTAAAGAAATTATATGTGCATATTTTCCTTTCTATTGAATTTTTACTGAATCTTCATGTAAAATTTTTAATGGGAGAATTTGAAACAGATGTTTGTAGCCTTTCCCTGTATTATAGTAGATATAACAGAAAGAAGGACCCAATGCAAATTTTAGTTTCTTACATGTATGTCTATCTGATGTTTTTCAATAGAATTATCAAAGTAGACATGTTCATTTGTAGATTCTTATATGTTATTATTTTTTCAATAATACAGTTTGGATAGCTCATCAATATTTTCTTATGTTGATATTAGAAAAATACTTTATAATCCTTTATTACTATAAATATAGTGCATAGAACATAAATCCATGAGTGTTTTTCAAAGAGGAATGTCAGTAATTTCAGTGCCTCCTGTAATTGTCATTTAGACTTTTATTAGGTCAAGAATCTCTGATATAAGAGTTTTCTTTCTTATTCAGTTCTATCTTTTCACTCATATATTGTTTTAACTTGATTTCATTGAACTAGTACTGCATGCCAGGCCTCAACGGTATGAGAACTGTGAAATTCCAGATGTTCTAGCTGGATTTAGAAAAGGCAGAGACAGGCATCTGAAGACGGAAACGGAACCACCCCAGTGTGGTCAGGAGAACAGCAACTCTGACGACATCGCCTGGAAGTTTCCAGCAACAGGGCCTCTTAGTGGCATTTAAAAAAAAAAAAAAAGAAAAGGCAGAGGAACCAGAAATCAAATTGCGAGCAACCATTGATTCATAGAAAAATCAAGAGAATTCCAGAAAAACATCTACCTCTCCTTCATTGACTACACTAAAGCCTTGACTGTGTGGACAACTACAAATCATGGGAAATTCTGAAAGAGAGGGGAATACAAGACCACCATACCTGCCTGCCTCCTGAGAAATCTGTTTACAAGTCAAAAAGCAACAGTTAAAACCAGACATGTATACAACGGACTGATTTAAAATCGGGACAGGAGTATGTCAAGGTTGTATATTGTCACCTTGCTTCACTCAGTCATGTCCAACGCTTTGTGACCCCCATGGACTGCATCATGCCAGGCTTCCCTGTCCATCACCAAATCCCTGAGCTTGCTCAAGCTCAAGTCTATTGATTCGGTGATGCCATTCAACCATCTCATCCTCTATCATCCCCTTCTCCTGCCTTCAGTCTTTTCCAGCATCAGGGTATTTTCCATGAGTCAGCTCTTCTCATCGAAGTATTGGAGTTTCAGCTTCTGCTTCAATCCTCCCAATGAATATTCAGGACTGATTTCCTTTGGGATGGACAGCTTGGATTTCCTTGCAGTCCAAGGGACTCTCAAGAATCTTCTCCAGCACCACAGTTCAAAAGCATCAATTCTTTAGTACTCAGCTTTCTTTATAGTCCAACTCTCACATCTATAGATGACTACTGGAAAAACTAGTTTTGACTACATGGACATTTGTTGGTAAAGTAGTGTCTCTTCTTTTTAATATGCTGTCTAGGTTGATCATAACTTTCCTTCCAAGGAGTAAGCGTCTTTTCATTTAATGGCTGTAGTCACCATCTGCAGTGATTTTGGAGCCCAAAAAATTAAAGTTTCTCACTTTCCACTGTTTCCCCATCTATTTGCCATGAAGTGATGGGACCAGATGCCATGATCTTAGTTTTCTGAATGTTGAGTTTTAGGCCAACTTTTTCACTCTCCTCTTTCATTTTCATCAAGGGGCCCTTTAGTTCTTCTTTGCTTTCTGCCATAAGTATGGTGCATGTCTGAGGTTATTGATATTTCTGCTGCCAATCTTGATTCCAGCTTGTGCTTCATCCAGCCCAGCATTTCACATAATGTACTCTGCATATCAGTCAAATAAGCAGGGTGACAAAATACAACCTTGACGTACTCCTTTCCCGATTTGGAACCAGTCTGTTATTCCATATCCGGTTCTAACTGTTGCATCTCGACCTGCATACAGATTTCTCAGCAAATCTGTTTAGCTATACACAGATTTCTCAGGAAGTTTGTTTAGCTATAGTGGGATATTTTATATTGTAAAACTAAATTTTCTATGTAGGTATATCATTTTAAAAGCAAATTTTTCACACTTATGTTCATAATTGAGATAGACTCTTTGGCACTAAATGAATTTGAGTAAACAAACACATTTGTGTTATGAAATAACAATTTCAGAATTTTTATAAGCTTTTTAACATCATAAATTTGAAAGCTTAAAATATTTCTCTAAAGAGTCGTCAAATTTAACTGATTTCCTTCCCCAGCTGTGGTTGAGAGTAGCTCTTGGATGTTTTTTCAATTTGCTACTGAAATAGTTCTCTGTGAGTTTTCCAGTTTAGTTCTGTAGATTTCATACTAAAATTTACTATAAGCTTATCATTCTCATCTTGATTTTCAAGTTTATTATACTTATGTTCATATTCTTTAAATTTGAAACAATAAACTTTTTCATAACTGATTAATTTTGTCTATTCAAAATAAAAGAATGCAAATTATTATTTTTATTTTCTAGTAGAAATGTTTTAGTTGTATACACTGTATTTATACTCACTATTTTCATCCTTTGAAATATATTCTTAATTTTTTCTTCAATTTGTTATTTTATTAAGATTATTATTTAATTTTATTATTTCCACTCACAAGTGTTTTACTTTTAATTTATAAATTAATATATTGTAGTCAATATAGTAAAAGTAAGAATACATCTATGTCTTATATTTAGTTTTTTTTTTTACTAGATGTTAAATGAGATTATATTCATTCCTCCATTCTGTTCAACAGAATAATACAGAATAAGTCTGTATTCTAACAAATTACATAATATAATGAATATATACACATTATATATGTATATATAATGAATATATATATACATTATATGTGTATATATATAATGAATATATATACATAATATAATGAATATAAATATATGTCTTATATTTAGTTGTTGTTTCTTTTTACTAGATGTAAAATGAGAATATATTCATTCCTCCATTCTGTTCTAACAGAATAATACAGAATAATTCTGTATTCTAACAGAATTACATAATGTAATGAATATAAGTATAAATATACATATATACACATATACTTATATTTGAAGTAGTCTTGATCAAAATCTAAAAAACTATTTATAGATAGTGACAATGTGATTCTGAAATTTATATGGAAATGGACTTGAATAGCCAACACAGCTTTAAATGTGAAGAAAATGCTGGAAACCTTCAAGACTATAAAGTTACAGAAATCTGTGTGATATTGGTGAAAAGATAGACCCATAGAGAACATAAACCAGAATAGAGTCCACAAATAGACCAACAGAAAGTGTAAGTGAAAGTTTCTAAGTCGTGTCTGACTCTTTGTGACCCCAGAGACTATACAGTCCATGGAATTCCCCAGGCCAGAATACTACAGGCAGATTCTTTTCCAAACGAGCTATGAGGGAAGCCCCACACCAACAGTGATATGGTCAAATATTTGTTTTTAAAAGGTGTAAGGCAAGACAGTTTTTCAACAAATGGTGCTGAAATAATTACAAATTCATAGGGCAAAGAAAAGTACCTTGACTCATACATTGTACTTCACACAAAAAATAAGCACGAATTTATACCCCCAAAAAAAGCTCATTTCACATGCTAGCAAGGTATACAAGCCTGATTTAGAAAAGACAGAAGAACCAGAATGCAAATTGCCAATAACTGCTGGATCATAGGAAAACTAAGGGAACTCCAGAAAAACATTCATTTCTTCATTGAGTACACTAAAGCCTCAATGACTTTGTGGACCACAAAAAAACTGTGGAAAAATTTTAGACTACATAAGGTAAGTAGAAAGATACTACTTATTTAGGTCTTCTTCGATTTTTTTCAACAGTCTTTTCAGCATATACATCTAGCACATACTTTATAGGCTTATACCTAAGTATTTTATTTTTGATGTATTATATTTATTTCCATTTCAATTAACCATTGCTGATATATAGAAACATAAATTTTTGCATAATAATACATTATTTTGCATAATAATCATGCATCCTGTGACCTTCTTAAACTCACTTGCTAGAGGAACATTTTTTAACAGATTGTTTAGAATTAAATACATAATTGTTCACTTGCTGAGTTATAACTGACTCTTTGCAACTCCATGGACTGTAACATGCCAGGCTTCATGGGGTTCTTTTTGTGAGCAGCTAAGTAAATGGTCATATGAATATTGGCATATGCTATAAAATAAGATACATTTCTTGTTTCAGGTTGATATTTACTATGCCTACTTATTCTATTAATTAATTTTATTTATGATAGTGTGTTTTTTTATTTTATTTTGAAGTGTCAATTATGGTCAAACCTTTAGCTAAATCTCTGTGTATTTTCCTTGCAGTTTAATGGATTTTGATTAATAGTTTCCATTCTGTTTACCACAAGTTATCTTCCATATATTCTTCTTCATTATTTACCATGCCTTGTACAATTATACAGTGGTTCTATCTTTTATGACATTTTGATAGTTATAATGCTATGTTTTTTCTTATTCAATACTTATTTAGTCTTACACCAACTCTTGTTTGTAGTATTTATTTGTCTTATAGTCAGAATACTGTTTCAATTTTTTTTAGTCTATTATTTTTAAAGAGATGGGAATACCAGACCACCTTACCTGGTTCCTGAGAAACCTGGATGCAGGTCAAGAAGCAACAGTTAGAATCAGACATGGGACAGCGAATTGTTTCAAAATTGGGAAAGGAGTATGTCAAGGCTGTATATTATCATCCTGCTTATTGAACTTATATGCAGAGTACATCATGTGAAATGCTGGGCTGGATGAAGCACACTGGAATCAAGTTTGCTGGGAGAAATATTAACAGCCTCAGATATGCAAATGATACCACTCTAATGGCAGAAAGCAAAGAGGAACTGAACAGCCTCTTGATGAGGGTTAGAGAAGAGAGTGAAAAATCTGGTCTAAAATTCAACATTCAGAAATTATGATTATGCATCCTGTCCCATCATTTCATGGCAAATAGATGGGGAAACAGTGGAAACAGTGGCAGATTTTATTTTCTTGTGCTCCAAAATCACTGCAGACAGTGACTGCAGCCATGAAATTAAAAGACACTTGCTACTTGAAAGTAAAACTATGAAAAACCTAGACAGCATATTAAAAAGCAGACATTACTTTGCCAGCAAAGGTCTGTATAATCAAAGCTATGGTTTTTCCAGTAGTTATGTACAGATACGAGTGAGGATTGGACCCTGAAAAAGACTGAGTGCTGAAGAACTGATGCTTTTGAATTGTGGTGCTGGAAAAGACTCTTGACAGTCCCTTGGAGAGCAAGGAGATCAAACCAGTCAATCCTGAAGAAAATCAACCCTGAATATTCATTGGAAGGACTGATGCTGAAGCTCCAATTTGGCCACCTGATAAGACTGAAGGCAGGAGGAGAAGGGGATAACAGAGGACAAGATGATTGGACGGCATCACCGACTCAATGGATATGTGTTTGAGCAAGCTTTGGGAGTTGGTTATAGACAGGGAAGCCTGGCATGCTGCAGTCCATGGGTTTGCAAAGAGTCAGACATGATTGCACAGCTGAATTGAACTGAACTGATGCTTCATTATAACTATTTTTGTTTTTGAAATTCAAATTGTGCCAAATTTTGCTAATAGGATCCCTTTTCAGTAAGATCATAAGTTTTTTGATATGTTTACATCATTCTTGTAGAATTTTCTTATTTTCTGAATAAGATATTCCAGGTTTAACTGGACTTTTCCTGCTTCAGAATGTACAGTTCTTGAATTTGACATAAAACAATCAATATATGGAATAGCTCCATCACCTCCCAGAATACCTTATACAACCAGTTCCTCAAAATCACTGACCCACTTTATATTCCTATTATTTTACCTTTTCCAAAAAGTAGAATCATACAGTACATTGTCTTGTGAGCCTGGTTACTTTCATTCAGTGTAATGTACTTACAGTTCATTACTGTATGTAAATTTTAAAAATGAATAAAGCAAACAAAAAAATGTTCTATGAAGAATGGTAAAAAATATCAGATAAAGTTAGGAAAAAGTAATGTAGAGGTTTATTAAGTAATAATTAGAATTTTATGCCTTTTGCATTTTTGATGATTTTGGAGTTAGTTTTTTTTAGTTAAAATTTCTCACAAAAAGAATCTTGCATCAACCTCTTGACATTCCATAAATGCTTGTTTAAAGAAATAGGTAATTATTTGCAAATTTAACACAATACTAACGTGATATTTCAACAAACATTCTTCAATCATTTTGAACTCTATGTATAAATAACAATTTAATTTTTAAATTGAAGTAAGTCTTAGCACTAACAGGGACTCCATAAATAAAGTATGAAATCATGTACTTAATTTTGCCTTTAGTTTTTGTTGCTATTGTTCATCCTGACACTTTTCACATATATGAATCTAACAACATTCTGTACTCTTTTTTTACTTCATTTTAATACAAAATATTTGATAATTATATTTATTAACAATGATATTTCTCCTCTTAATGACCATTTTCTCACTTCTGAAGAAGTTCAGTATCAATTCAATGATCATTATACAACTCTACAATAATAATAATATAGTGATATGAAACATAAAATTTTACTTTTTTATTTAAATTCCATTTTTTATGCTTATTTCAAAACTCTAATTACTGAATGATCTTATTATTCTTTCAAGTGCTGATTTTGTCTCATTTTATTCAATTCATTTTGATTTCCTTGAGAATTTCTATTATTGACACTGTGAATATGATACAGTTGAGTCTGGTTTTTGGTTTGTTTGTTTTGTTTAATCCATACAGTCACTCTGTGTCTTTTGACTGAAAATTTTGATCTATTTACCACTAGAGCAAATTTTTATTAGTAAAGACTTAGTAATGTATCTTATTGTTTTTGGTTGTCTTGTAGTTCTCTGTTCTTTTCTTCCTCTCTTGATGCCTTTCTTTGTGAATATATTATTTCCTGTAGTGGTTTACTTTGATTCCCTTTTCTTTATTTTTTGCAAATTTACTGTAACATTATTGCTTTGTGATTATCATGAGGCTTACAAAAAATAGCTCATAGACACAGTAGTCTTTTTTATGTTGATACTGATTTAACTTCAATCATATACAAAGTTCTGCCTTTCTCCAATCTTCCTTTTATGTTTTTTAAGTCACAACTTAGATCTTTTTATATTTTATATCCTTTGTTACTATAGCTATTTTTAATATTTTTGTCCATTAACCTTTATATGAGGATTAAGTGCTTTAACACACCATCATATTAGAAAATTATGAGTCTGAGTCCATGCCTGTGTTGTATGTTTCCATATGTTTTTATATTAAAGTAATGTACTTTCATCTCAGTTTGAAGAACTCCTTTTTGAATTTTCTGTAAGGCAGTTCTAGTGATGATGAGCTCTCTTAGTTCTGTTTGTTAGGAAGAGTATCACACCTTCATTTCTGAAAGGCAACTGTTTTGGGGTAAAGTATTCTTGATTCATAGTTTTCTTTTTCTACATTTTGAAAATATCATCCCACTCCCTCCTGACCACTACTGAGAATTCAGCTGATAGTGTTATGGGTGTTTCCTTGCATGAGGTTTTTTTTTTTTTTTTTTTTTTTGGTTCTTTCAAAACTTTATTTTTTTGTCTTTTGATTATAGTTTCTTTTTTTTTTTAATTTATTATGTTTTACAGAAGGTCACTTTGTATTGAAATTTGGGGATGACCTATTAGCTTCACGAACCTGGGTGTCCAAGTCTATCCCCAGATTTGGGAAGTTCTCTGTCACTGTTTCTTTATTTAAGCGTCCTATCCTCCCTCTTTCTCTTCTTCTGAGCCACCAGTGATGTAAAAAATTGCTTCTCCTAATGGAGTCCTGTAAGTCATGTAGGCTTTCTTCATTGCTTTTCATTCTTCATTCCATTTTTTTTTTCTTTTTGCACTTCTGATTGGGTAATTTTAATTGATCTGTCCTTGAAATCACTGATTCTTTCTTCTGTTTAGTCAAGTCTGCTATTCAAACTCTCTATTGAATTTTTTAGTTCAGTCCTTGGATTATTTGTCTCCAAAACTTCTTTTTGGTTCTTCTTCATACTTTTATCTCTTAGATAAACTCATTTCACTCTTATATTTTTTCTGTTTATATTTTTACAGTTTTTTTTTTTTAATTTGTATTTGCATTTTCTTGAAGATCTCTGAGCATCTTCAGAACAAATATTTTGAACTCCTTTTCAGGCAATTTCTGAATCTCCATTTCTTTGTATTTATTTGGTGGAATCATGTTCCCTGACTGTTTGTGATCCCTATAGATTTGCATAGGTGTTTGCACATTTGAAGAAGCAGCCACATCTTCCAGACTTTATGAGCTAATTTAATAAGAGAAGACATTTATCTGTGGGCAGAGGCATGTTTGAACATGCTATGACTCTGAGTCTAATAGTACAGAGTGTCATGTGCAAGAGTGTGTAGTGGCACCAGGTCCAAGTGTAACAGAGCATGACAGAACCCAGTCCTTAGCACAGAGCCATTGCTGTGGACCATTACTACACTTCCCACCCCACTGCACCTTGTTACCAGGCAATGGTTGCCATGGGACCATTAGCAGTCCTATTCAGCCATTGGATTGCACAAAAAGTGGGCCCTGCCCACAAGCAACTAACACTTAAGAAAAAAGACAGTTAATGAGAGGATTCAGACAACAGTGGAGTGGTGATCCCGAGGTGGAGAGTGAGGTAAGAGGTGGATGCTATCCTTCTCCCTGAGGCCCTCCAGCTCACCCAGACTTGGGTTAGTGGGTGAGCTGGGGGACCCAGATAACAAGCTTGGAGCTGTGTCCTGCAAGGGCTTCAGAGCCTTCACAAAGGTCACCCACTAACCTTGGCCCAGGAAATGGTGAACCTCTCCCCTATCAAGGTCTCTGTGATGTAATAACAGTGGCAGTCTGCCTGGGTTGTAACCTGTGGAACTTAAGTCTCCCCACTTTGGGTGGCTTGACACGCCTGAAGTTGGGTTGGATGCCTGGCTCTCTCAGGGACGACAGTTGAGCAGAGTCTGGGGACTTGGTCCTGAGTGAGCTGCCGATTGAGCGCTGCCTCCTCTTAGCCAGGCCCAGGACCTTGGAGGGTGAAAGTTATACCCTGGGACCTTGCCCTTTCTTGTCAGGACAGATAATAACATTCTTTGGTGAAAATTTACAGAAACATCATTACCTGACCATGATCTGACTTCGAGAACAAAGGATCTGACACCAGGAAGTTTGCAACTAACCATGCTCCTTTCTCCCCATTTTGCTTTTAAAAGGGCTTTGCTGAAAGCCTTCAGTAACTTTGGGGCTCTTAAGACATGAGCCACTCATCTCCTTGCATGGCCCTGTAATAAACCTTTCTCTGTTCCAAATTCCAATGTTTTATTATTGTTTGGCCTTACTGTGCATTGGGCACATGGACTTGGCAATGTTTTGTAACATTGCCATGGGAGCATGGCACTGGGGGTTGTTGAGAGACAGAAGGCTGGGGAAGACAGTTGCTGGACATCCTAGCTACAGTGGTACAGCCCAGTGACAGACACAGGCCTGATCCAGGCCCACGACAGATTTGGGACTTTGGCTATTGGCATGTTCTCCTACAGCTGCACAGTCTCCCCACAGAGGCATACACTGCACTGGAAGGTGGAGACAAGTGGAAGGTCAGTGGCATGCCAGTGCACAGCTGGAGAGGTTAGCTCTGAGTATGTCTATGGTAGTGAATGTCACCCACAGTGGTCTAGAGTAGTGTCTTGTATTTGTACAGCTCCAGAGGCTTGGGCTGACAGCTGATACAGTTTCTGGGCCCCAGTGAGGCTGGGGAGCAGGAAGTAGGGAGGTACTGAGATGGCAAATATTAATACTTGTGGGGTCAAAGCTGGTGAAATCTTCAGGGTTGGTTCCTTCAGTGGTGAAAGCCGCTGGGTTTGTTTGCAGAGCAGGTCACTGTGAAATGTGACCACTCTTTCTGAGTGACTGCTACTAGTAGCCCCTGTTTTTTACCCTTGTTTCTAGCTGTTTCTATACACCTCAGCTTTGCCAGTCTAGGTTGGGTGAAAGTAAGGGGGGGCCTTCACACAGTGCTACGAATGACTTGGGAGGTGGTTGCTCACTCCACCATTCCCATGAGGAAAATTCCTCTGTAGCTGGGAAGTTTCCTCTTGGCTTAGAGCAGTGCTGGCTTGAGGAATGGGATGAAGCAGTCTGCTTTTTCTTCTTGTTCAGTTATTCTGAGATTTTTGAGCCTGAAACTTCTTAAATGGACTCTAAAGCTCTTCCCAGTGTTGTTTTTGTTGTAGAAAACTCTTTAATTGTTGGTCTTTTGAGAAAGGTGCAGTCTGGGGACTCCTACACTATTTATATATCATGTCTGTTTTCATCTAGAAATTCTTACTATTTTATTGCTGAATAATGTTTTCATAGATCCATGACTAGTTTTGCTTAATGATATATATTTAAATATAATTTGTTAATTTTTCTGAATGATAAAGATTTTCTCATTGAAATCATTTTACCTGTGTTTAGTAGAAGTTTTTTTTTTTTTTTTTGATTTATTTTAAATTGGAGGATAATTGCCTTACAATGCTGTATTGGCTTCTGTCAAACAACAACATGGATGGATCAGCCATAAGTATACATAAGTCCCTTCCATCTTGAATCTCCCTCCCACTCCCCACCACATCCCACCTTTTTCAGTCAATTCAATTCAGTTCAGTCGCTCAGTCGTGTCCGACTCTTTGCAACCCCATGGACTGCATCAGGCCAGGCCTCCCTGTCCATCACCAACTCCTGGAGTTTACCCAAATTCATGTCTGTTGTGTTGGTGACGCCATCCAACCATCTCATCCTCTGTAATTCCCTTCTCCTCCTGCCTTCAGTCTTTCCCAGCATCAGGGTCTTTTCAAATGAGTCAGTTTTTGCATCAGGTGGCCAAAGTATTGGAGTTTCAGCTTCAACATCAGTCCTTCCAATGAATATTCAGGACTGATTTCCTTTAGAATGGGCTGGTTGGATCTCCTTGCGTCCAATGGACTCTCACGAGTCTTCTCCAACACCACAGTTCAAAAGCAGCAATTCTTTAGTGCTCAGCTTTCTTTATAGTCCAACTCTCACATCCATACATGACCAGTGGAAAAACAATAGCCTTGACTCTATGGACATTTGTTGACAAAGTCATCTGCTTTTTAATATGCTGTCTAGGTTGGTCATAACTTTCCTTCCAAGTCATAAGCATCTTTTCATTTCATGGCTGCATTTACCATCTGCAGTGATTTTGGAGCCCCAAAAAATAAAGTCTGACACTGTTTCCACTGTTTCCCCATCTATTTCCCATGAAGTGATGGGAACAGATGCCATGATCTTTGTTTTCTGAATGTTGAGCTTTAAGCCAACTTTTTCACTCTCTTCTTTCACTTTCATCAAGAGGCTCTTTAGTTTTTCCTCACTTTCTACCATAAGGGTGATGTCATCTGCATATCTGAGGTTATTGATATTTCTCCCGACAATCTTGATTCCAGCTTGTGTTTCTTCCAGCCCAGCGTTTCTCATTATGTACTCTGCATATAAGTTAAATAAGCAGGGTGACAAAATACAGCCTTGACGTACTCCTTTTCCTATTTGGAACCAGTCTGTTGTTCCATGTCCAGTTCTAACTGTTACTTCCTGACCTGCATATAGGTTTCTCAAGAGGCAGGTCAGGTGGTTTGGTATTCCCATCTCTTTCAGAATTTTCCACAGTTTCTTGTGATCCACACAGTCAAAGGCTTTGACATAGTCAAGAAAGCAGAAATAGATGTTATTCTGGAACTCTCTGGCTTTCTCAATGATCCAACAGATGCTGGCAATTTGATCTCTGGTTCCTCTGCCTTTTCTAAACCCAACTTGAACATCTGGAAGTTCACAGTTCATGTATTGTTGAAGCCTGGCTTGGAGGATTTTGAGCATTACTTTATTAGTGTTTGAGATGAGTGCAGTTGTGCAGTGGTTTGAGCATTCTTTGGCATTGCCTTTCTTTGGGATTGGACTGAAAACTGACCTTTTCCAGTCCTGTGGCCATGGCTGAATTTTCCAATTTTCCAACCCACGCTCCCAGGTTGTCACAAAGCACCAGGTTGAGCTCTCTGTGTTATAGAGGAATAGAAGAAAAGTTTTGCCACTGCTCCTCATTCATATGTGGTTGCTAAAGCTGTACAACTTGCATGTGTATAGTAAATGTTATTGGTTTTTAAATTAAAGTTATAATTACTAATATAATTATAGTTTTTAGCAAAACATAATGGAAATTTCAAGACTTGTTGATTTTTCGGCACTTACGAATCTTCCCTGATAGCTCAGTTGTAAAGAATCCACCTGCAATGCAGGTCAGGAAGATCTGCTGAAGAAGGGATAGGCTACCCACTCCAGTATTCTTGGGCTTCCTTTGTGGCTCAGCTGGTAAAGAATCTGCCTGCAATTCAGGAGGCCTAGGTTTGATCCCTGGATTGGGAAGATCTCCTGGAGAAAGGAAAGGTCCCCACTCCAGTGTTCTGGTCTGTAGAATTCCATGGACTGTATAGTCCATGGGGTCACAAAGAGTCAGATATGATCATTCTATTGTTATTTGGTCAGTAAGTCATGTCCAATTCTTTGTGACTCCATGCCATAGTTATTTGTCCTTCACTATCTCCGGGAGTTTGCTCAAAAATCTATTGGTCTGTGTGGGAGAAGGTGATGGTGGGATGATTTGAGAGAATAGCATTGAAACATGTATACTACCATATGTAAAACAGATGACAGTGCAAGTGCTCTGGGGTAACCCAGAGGGATGGGGTGGGTAGGGAAGTGAGAGGGGTTCAGGATGGGGGGACACATGTACACCTGTGGCTGATTCATGTTGATGCATGGCAAAAAAACACCATAATATTGTAAAGTAACCTCCAATTAAAATAAATTAATTAAAAAAAATTAATGTCCATTGAGTTGGCAATGCTATCAACCATCTCATCCTCTGTCACCCATTCTCCTTTTCCCTTCAATTCTTTCCCAGCACTGAGATCTTTTCCAATGAGTGAGCTGTTCACATCAGGTGGCCAAAGTATTGGAGTTTCCTGTTGAATATCTATTTTTTTTAAACTAGAAACTAGAATTCTATTAATACAAAGTCAAACATGTGGGGTCAAAATGTCATAGAATTTTTAGTTAAGCAAAAAGTCATAACTTTTCTAAAATATATACATGATATGTATTATTTTATATATATATGTATATGAAAGCTTTACTACTATGTTTGATAAAGGCTTGAAAAAGAACATCAAAAAAAGAGAGAGGAGGTGGTCCTAAGGTGGCAGAGGAATAGTACAGGGAGATCACTTTCTCCCCCACAAATTCATCAAAAGAACATTTGAACACTGAGTAAATTCAACAAAACAACTTCTGAATGCTGGCAGAGGACATCAGGCACCCAGAAAAGCATTGTCTTTGAAAGGACGTAGGAAAAACTATAAAAAAAAAAAAAAAAAGAGAGAGAGAGAGAGAGAGACAAAAGAGGTAGGGATGAACCTTCATCCCAGGAAGGGAGTCTTAAAAAAGAGAGAAGTTTCCAAACACCAGGAAACACTCTCACTGCTGAGTCTGTGGTGAGCCTTGGAACCACAGAGGGCAACATAACCAGGAGGAGAAATAAATAAATAATTAAAACCCACAGATTATGTGCCCAATGGTAACTTCTCCAGTGGAGAAGCAGTACAGACGTATGCATCCGCCACTAGCAACCGGGGGCTGGGCAGGGAGGCGCGGGATGCATTGCTTAGAGTAAGGACTGGGCCTGAATGCCCCAAGGGCAATCTGAAGGATCTAACTTGGGCTAACCAGACTGTGGGATAGCTACCAAGCAAAAAGCCCTAACCTAAGACACCACCAGGTCCGCTCAAAGAAGGAAAGACTGACTAGAGCTACGCAAAAATCCCTACCCTAAGACACCATCAGGCCCATTCACAGAACAAAAGACTGAGCAGAGCTAGCCAGCTGCAGACCATCCCCCTCTGGTGAAAGGCAGCCAGAGCCGGAAGGGATCAATCATGGCCCCAGAGAGGCATTATTTACCAAACTGCAAGCAGGCTTCATTGTTAACCAAGACTTCTTGGGATTCTGGATGGTCAACATCCGCCTGAGAAGGTGTGCCTGTTGTACACCCAGAAAACTGAATCGCAGGGATGGGGAAGGTGATAAGTCCTGGCGACCGCACTCGCCAAACACCTGAGCTGCTCGGACCTGAAGGGCACAAAACGCAGGCCCAACCGAGTCTGCACCTCTGAGGACTATCCAAGTACCTGAACCTGAGCTGCTCAGACCTGCGAAGTGCATACAACCCACGGCCAGCCTCAGAGTTCCCGGCAAAGCAACCCAGAGCCTAAGCAGTGTTGACAGGGAAAGCACACACACCATGAGCGAGGGCAAACCCAGTGTGGCCGAGACACTGTGAGCACATGCCAGTGTTATTTGTTTGCAGCGTCCCTCCCTCCCCACAGCACGACTGAACAAGTGAGCCTAAAAAAGTTTCCACCACCACCCCCTTGTGTCAGGGTGGGAATTGGACACTGAAGAGACCAGCAAACAGAAGCTAAAACAGAGGGACCCTCCTTGGAAGTGACAGGTGCAATAGATTAAAACCCTGTAGTTAATACCAACTACATAGGAAGGGGCCCATAGATCTTAAGAAATATAAGCCGGATCAAGGAACTATCCAAAAATGAACTGACCCCACACTGCCCACAACACCAGAGGAAGCCCTAGATATATTTTTACTATTTTTACTATCATTCTGTACTTTTTTAATTTTAAGTCCTCTATTACTCCTTTAATTCTTATTTTTATAACCTACTATTACTTTGAAGAAAAAAAAAAAGAGACCCTATTTTTAAAGAAAACTTCACATATATATATATATTTTTTTTTTATAATTTTGAGACTTTGCTTTTTTTTTTCTTTAGTATTATATTTTTGAAAATCCAACCTCTACTTTAGATTTTTAATCTTTGCTTTTTGGTATTTGTTATCAATTTTGTACATTTAAGAACCCAATCTTCAGTACCCACTTTTACTTTGGAGCGAGATTACTGGCTTGACTGCTCGCTCCCCCTTTGGACTCTCCTTTCTCCAACAGGTCACCTCTATCTCCAACCTCCCCCTTCTCTTCTCTACCCAACTCTGTGAATCTCTTTGTGTTCTGGACAGTGGAGAACACTTAGGAAACTGATTACTGGATGGATCTGTCTCTCTCCTTTTGATTCCCCCCTTTATCCTCCTGGCCACCTCTGTCTCGTTCCTCCCTCTTTTCTTCTCTGTATAGCTCTGTGAACATCTCTGGGAGGTCCAGACTGTGGAGCACATAAGGAAGTGATTACAGACTAGCTTGCTCTCTCCTCTTTTTATTCCACCTCACCTCATTCGGGTCACCTCTATCTCTCTCCTCCCTCTTCTCTTCTCCATGTAACTCTGTGAACCTCTCTGGGTGTCCCTCACCATGGAGAAACTTTTCATCTTTAACCTAGATGTTTTATCAATGGTTCTGTATAGATGGAGACGTCTTGAAGCTACCGTAAAAATAAGACTGAAAACCAGAAGCAGAAGGCTTAAGTCCAAATCCTGAGAACACCAGAGAACTCCTGACTCCAGGGAACATTAATAAACAGGAGCTCATCAACTGCCTCCATACCTACACTGAAAGCAAGCACCACCCAAGGGCCAACGAGTTCCAGAGCAAGACATACCACACAAATTCTCCAGCAACACAGGAATACAGCACTGAGCTTCAATATACAGGCTGCCTAAAGTCACTCCAAACCCAGTGACATCTCATAACTCATTACTGGACATTTCATTGCACTTCAGAGAGAAGAAATCCAGCTCCACCCACCAGAACACTGACGCAAGCTTCCCTAACCAGGAAACCCTGAGAAGCTACCCATACAACCCCACCCACAGCAAGGAAACTCCACAATAAAAAGATTCCACAAACTGCCAGAATACAGAAATCCCACCCCAAACATAGCAACATAAACAAGATGAAGAGACAGAGGAATACCCAGCAGGTAAAGGAACACGATAAATGCCCACCAAACCAAACAAAAGAGGAAGAGATGGGGAATCTACCTGATAAAGAATTCCAAATAATGATACTGAAAATGATCCAAAATATTGAAAACAAAATGGAATCACAGGTAAATAGCCTAGATTAAGGATTAAGAAGATGGAAGAAAGGTTTAACAAGGGCCTAGAAGAAATAAAAAAGAGTGAATATATAATGAATAATGCAATAAATGAGATCAAAAACACTCTGGAGGGAACCAACAGTAGAATAATGGGGGCAGAGGAGAGGATTAGTGAGGTAGAAGATAGAATGGTAGAAATAAATGAATCAGAGAGGAAAAAAGAAAAATGAATTAAAAGAAATGAGGACAAACTCAGAGACCTCTGGGACAATGTTAAAAGCCCCAACATTCGAATCATAGGAGTCCCAGAAGAATAAGGCAAAAAGAAAGACCATGAGAAAATACTTGAGGAGATAATAGTTGAAAACTTCCCTAAAATGGGGAAGGAAATAATCACCCAAGTCCAAGAAACCCAGAGAGTCCCAAACAGGATAAGCCGAAGGCAAAACAGCCCAAGACACTTATTAATCAAATTAACAAAGATCAAACACAAAGAACAAATATTAAAAGCAGCAAGGGAAAAACAACAAATAACAACAAGGGTACTCCTATAAGGATAACAGCTGATCTTTCAATAGAAACTCTTCAGGCCAAAAGGGAATGGCAGGGCATACTTAAAGTGAGGAAAGAAAATAATCTACAGCCCAGATTACTGTACCCAGCAAGGATCTCATTCAAATATGAAAGAGTAATTAAAAGCTTTACAGACAAGCAAAAGCTGAGGGAATTCAGCACCACCAAACCAGCTCTCCAACAAATGCTAAAGGATCTTCTCTAGACAGGAAACAGAAAAAGGGTGTATAAACTAGAACCCAAAACAATAAAGCAAATGGCAATGGGATCATACTTATCAATAATTACCTTAAACGTAAATGGGTTGAATGCCCCAACCAAAGGACAAAGACTGGCTGAATGGACACAAAAACAAGATGCTTATATACATTGTCTACAAGAGACCCACTCAAAACAAGGGAAACATACAGACTGAAAGTGAAGGGCTGGAAAAAGATATTCTACTCAAATAGAGATCAAAGAAAGCAAGAGTAGCAATACTCATATCAGATAAAATAGACTTTAAAACAAAGGCTGTGAAAAGAGACAAAGAAGGACACTACATAATGATCAAAGGATCAATCCAAGAAGAAGATATAACAATTATAAATATATATGCACCCAACATAGGAGCACCGCAATATGTAAGACAAATGCTAACAAGTATGAAAGGGGAAACTAACAATAACACAATAATAGCAGGAGACTTTAATACCTCACTCACACCTATGGATAGATCAACTAAACAGAAAATTAAAAAGGAAACACAAACTTTAAATGATACAATAGACCAGTTAGACCTAATTGATATGTATAGGACATTTCACCCAAAAACAGTGAATTTCACCTTTTTCTCGAGCACACACGGAAACTTCTCCAGGATAGATCACATCCTAGACCATAAATCTAGTCTTGGTAAATTCAAAAAAAAAAAAGAAATCATTCCAAGCATGTTTTCTGACAACAATGCAGTAAGATTAGATCTCAATTACAGGAGAAAAACTATTTAAAATTCCAACATATGGAGGCTGAACAACAGGCTGCTGAATAACCAATGAATCACAGAAGAAATCAAAAAAGAAATCAAAGTATACACAGAAACAAATGAAAAAGAAAACAAAACAACCCAAAACCTGTGGGACACTGTAAAAGCAGTGTTAAGGGGAAAGTTCAGAGCAATACAGGCATACTTTAAGAAACAAGAAAAAAGTCAAATAAATAACCTAACTCTACACCTAAAGCAACTAGAAAAGGAAGAAATGAAAAACCCCAGGGTTAGTAGAAGGAAAGAAATCTTAAAAATTAGGGCAGAACTAAATACAAAAGAAACAAAAGAGACCATAGCAAAAATCAACAAAGCCAAAAGATGGTTCTTTGAAGGATAAATAAAATTGACAAACCATTAGCTAGATTTATCAAGAAACAAAGGAAGAAAAATCAAATCAATAAAATTAGAAATGAAAAAGGAGAGATCACAACAGACAACACAGAAATACAAAGGATCATAAGAGACTACTATCAGCAATTATATGCCAATAAAATGGACAACGTGGAAGAAATGGACAAATTCTTAGAAAAGTACAACTTTCCAAAACTGGACCAGGAAGAAATAGAAAATCTTAACAGACCAATCTCAAGCATAGAAATTGAAACTGTAATCAGAAATCTTCCAGTAAAAAAAAAAAAGCCCAGGTCCAGACAGTTTCACAGATGAATTCTACCAAAAATTTGGAGAAGAGTTAGCATCTATCCTACTCAAACTCTTCCAGAAAATTGCAGAGGAAGGTAAACTTCCAAACTCATTCTATGAGGCCACCATCACCCTAATACCAAAACCTGACAAAGATGCCACAAAAAAAGAAAACTACAGGCCAATATCACTGATGAACACAGATGCAAAAATCTTTAACAAAATTCTAGCAAACAGAATCCAACAACACATTTAAAAGATCATACATCATGACCATGTAGGCTTTATCCCAGGGATGCAAGTATTCTTCAATATCCACAAAACAGTCAATGTTAATACACCACATGAACAAATTGAAAAATAAAAGCCATATGATTATCTCAATAGATGCAGAGAAAGCCTTTGACAAAATTTAACATCCATTTATGCTAAAAACTCTCCAGAAATCAGGAATAGAAGGAACATACCTCAACATAAGGTGGAGAGATCTGACAGAATGTGGTCCACTGGAGAAGGGAATGGAAAACCACTTCAGTATTCTTGCGTAAGAACCCCATGAACAGTATGAAAAGGCAAAAATGATAGGATACTGAAAGAGAAACACCCCAGGTCAGTAGTTGCCCAAAGTGCTACTGGAGATGAGTGGAGAAATAACCCCAGAAAGAATGAAGGGATGGAGCCAAAGCAAAAAGAATACCCAGCTGTGGATGTGACTGGTGATAGAAGCAAGGTCCAATGTTGTAAAGAGCAATACTGCATAGGACCCTGGAATGTCAGGTCCATGAATCAAGGCAAATTGGAAGTGGTCAAACAAGAGATGGCAAGGGTGAATGTCGACATTCTAGGAATCAGCGAACTGAAATGGACTGGAATGGGTGAATTCAACTCAGATGACCATTATATCTACTACTGTGGGTAGGAATCCCTCAAAGAAATGGAGTAGCCATCATGGTCAACAAAAGAGTCCGAAATGCAGTACTTGGATGCAATCTCAAAAACAACAGAATGACCTCTGTTTGTTTCCAAGGCAAACCATTCAATAATACAGTAATCCAAGTCTATGCCCCAACCAGTAATGCTGAAGAAGCTGAAGTTGAACGGTTCTATGAAGACCTACAAGACCTTTTAGAACTAAACCCAAAAAAGATGTCCTTTTCATTATAGGGGACTGGAATGCAAAAGTAGGAAGTCAAGAAACACCTGGAGAAACAGGAAAATTTGGCCTTGGAATATGGAATGAAGCAAGGCAAAGACTAAGAGAGTTTTGCCAAGAAAATGCACTGGTCATAACAAACACCCTCTTCCAACAACACAAAAGAAGACTCTACACATGGACGTCACCAGATGGTCAACACCAAAATCAGATTAATTATATTCTTTGCAGCCAAAGATGGAGAAGCTCTATACAGTCAGCAAAAACAAGACCAGGAGCTAACTGTGGCTCAGATCATGAACTCCTTATGGCAAAATTCAGACTGAAATTGAAGAAAGTAGGGAAAACCACTAGACCATTCAGGTAGGACCTAAATCAAATCCCTTATGATTATATAGCGGAAGTGAGAAATAGATTTCGGGCCTAGATCTGATAGATAGAGTGCCTGATGAACTATGGAATGAGGTTCGTGACATTGTACAGGAGACAGGGATCAAGACCATCCCCATGGAAAAGAAATGCAAAAAAGCAAAATTGCTGTCTGGGGAGGCCTTACAAATAGCTGTGAAAAGAAGAGAAGCAAAAAGCAGAGGAGAAAAGGAAAGATATAAAAATCTGAATGCAGAATTCCAAAGAATAGCAAGAAGAGATAAGAAAGCCTTCTTCAGCAATCAATGCAAAGAAATAGAGAAAAACAACAGAATGGGAAAGACTAGAGATCTCTTCAGGAAAATCAGAGATACCAAAGGAACATTTCATGCAAAGATGGGTTCAATAAAGGACAGAAATTGTATGGACCTAACAGAAGCAGAAGCTATTAAGAAGAGGTGGCAAGAATACACAGAAGAACTGTACAAAAAAGATCTTCACGACCCAGATCATCACGATTGTGTGATCACTCACCTAGAGCCAGACATCCTGGAATGCAAAGTCAAGTGGGCCTTACAAAGCATCACTACGAACAAAGCTAGTGGAGGTGATGGAATTCCAGTTGAGTTATTCCAAATCCTGGAAGATGATGCTGTGAAAGTGCTGAACTCAGTATGCCAGCAAATTTGGAAAACTCAGCAGTGGCCACAGGACTGGAAAAGGTCAGTTTTCATTCCAATCCCAAAGAAAGGCAATGCCAAAGAATGCTCAAACTACGACATATTTGCACTCATCTCACACGCTAGTAAAGTAATGCTCAAAATTCTCCAAGCCAGGCTTCAGAAATATGTGAACCATGAACTTCCTAATGTTCAAGCTGGTTTTAGAAAAGGAAGAGGAACAAGAGATCAAATTGCCAACATCCGCTGGATTATGGGAAAAGCAAGAGAGTTCCAGAAAAATATCTGTTTCTGCTTCATTGACTATGCCAAAGCCTTTGACTGTGTGGATCATAAGAAACTGTGGAAAATTCTGAAAGAGATGTGAATACCAGACCACCTGATCCGCCTCTTGAGAAGTTTGTATGCAGGTCAGGAAGCAACAGTTAGAACTGGACATGGAACAACAGACTGGTTCCAAATAGGAAAAGGAGTACGTCAAGGCTGTATATTGTCACCATGTTTATTTAACTTATATGCAGAGTACATGATGAGAAACACTGGACTGGAAGAAACACAGGCTGGAATCAAGATTGTCGGGAGAAATATCAATAACCTCAGATATGCAGATGACACCATCCTTATGGCATAAAGTGAAGAGGAACTAAAAACCTCTTATGTGAAAGTGGAAAGTGAAAAGAGGAACTCAAAAAGCCTCTTGATGAAACAGACAGGGAAACAGTGAAAGTGGAGAGTGCTCCAAAAAAAGTTGGCTTAAGCTCAACATTCAGAAAGCGAAGATCATGGCATCGGTCCCATCACGTCTATGGTGAGAAATTGAAAGCATTTCCCTTAAAGTCAGGAACAAGACAAGGGTGCCCACTTTTACCACTACTATTCAACATAGTTTTCGCAGTTTTGGTTAGAACAATCAGAGCAGAAATAGAAATAAAAGTAATCCAAATTGGAAGAGAAAAAGTAAAACTCTCACTGTTTGCAGATGACATATTCCTCTACATAGAAAACCCTAAAGACTCCACCAAAAAATTACTAGAGCTAATCAATGAATATAGTAAAGTTGCAGGATATAAAATCAACACACAGAAATCCCTGCATTCCTATACAGTAATAATGAGAAAACAGAAAGAAAAATTAAGGAAACAATCTCATTCACCATTGCTATGAAAATAATAAAATACTTAGGAATATATCTACCCAAAGAAACTAAAGACCTATGTATAGAAAACTATAAAACACTGGTGAAAGTAATCAAAGAGAACACTAATAGATGGAGAAATATACCATGTTCATGGATCAGAAGAATCAATATAATGAAAATGAGTATACTCCCCAAAGCAATCTATAGATTCAATGCAATCCCTATCAAGCTACCAACGGTATTTTTCACAGAGCCAGAGAGAATAATTTCACAATTTGTATGGAAATACAAAAAACCTCAAATAGCCAAAGCAATCTTGAGAAAGAAGAATGGAATTGGAGGAATCAGCCTGCCTGACTTCAGGCTCTACTACAAAGCCACAGTCATCAAGACAGCATTATACTGGCACAAAGACAGAAATATAGAAAGCCCAGAGATAAATCCATGCACCTATGGACACCTTATCTTTGACAAAGGAAGCAAGAATATACAATGCAGAAAAGACAATCTCTTTAACAAGTGGTGGGGGGAAAACTGATCAACCACTTGTAAAAGAATGAAAGTAGAACACTTTCTAACACCATACACAAAAATAAACTCAAAATGGATTAAGTATCTAAACGTAAGACCAGAAACTATAAAACTCCTAGAGGAGAACATAGGCAAAACATTCTCTGACATAAATCACAGCAGGATCCTCTATTACCCACCTCCCAGAATATTGGAAATAAAAGCAAAAATTAACAAATGGGACCTAATTAAAATTAAAAGCTTCTGCACAACAAAGGAAACTACAAGCAAGGTGAAAAGACAGCCTTCACAATGGGAGTAAATAACAGCAAATGAAGCAACTGACAAAGAATTAATCTTAAAAATATACAAGCAACTCCTGAAGCTCAATTCCAGAGAAATAAACGACCCAATCAAAAAATGAGCCAAAGAACTAAACAGACATTTCTCCAAAGAAGACGTACAGATGGCTAACAAACACATGAAAAGATGCTCAACATCACTCATTATCAGAGAAATGCAAATCAAAACCACAATGAGGTATCATTTCACACCAGTCAGAATGGCTGCGATCCAAAAGTCTACAAGCAATAAATGCTGGAGAGGATGTGGAGAAAAGGGAACCCTCTTACACTGTTGGTGGGAATGCAAACTAGTACAGCCACTATGGAGAACAGTCTGGAGATTCCTTTAAAAACTGGAACTAGAACTGCCATATGACCCAACAATCACACTGCTGGGCATACACACGGAGAAAACCAGAATTGAAAGGGACACATGTACCCCTATGTTCATTGCAGCACTGTTTATAATAGCCAGGACATGGAAGCAACCTAGATGCCCATCAGCAGATGAATGGATAAGAAAGCTGTGGTACATATACACAATGAACTATTACTCAGCCTTTAAAAAGAATGCATTTGAATCAGTTCTAATGAGGTGGATGAAACTGGAGCTGATTATACAAAGTGAAGTAAGCCAGAAATTAAAACATCAATACAGTATACTAATTCATATATATGAATTTAGAAAGATGGCAATGATAACCCTGTACACGAGACAGGAAAAGAGACACAGATGTATAGAACAGTCTTTTGGACTCTGTGGGCAAGGGTGAGGGTGGGATGATTTGAGAGAATGACTTTGAAACATGTATAATATCATATGTGAAAAGAATCTCCAGTCCAGGTTCGATGCATGATACAGGATGCTCTGGCCTGGTGCACTGGGATGACCCAAAGGGATGGTATGGGGAGGGAGCTAGAAGCGGGGTTCAGGGTGGGGAATATGTGCACACCCGTGATAGATTCATGTTGATGTATGGAAAAGCCAATACAGTATTGTAAAGTAATTAACCTCCAATTAAAATAAATAAATTTGTATTAAAAGAGAGAGAGATGGAGAAATTGAAAAAACATAGACTAAATTAAATGGGAGCAGTGAATATGAAATAGAAAAAGTGAAACAAACAGGATAAAAGAAAATGATCCTCATACAGTCCAATTGTTTTTAAACATGGCTGCTTATTAGAAACATATCTGAGTTTCCCTGCTTTATTTTGTACTCCAAGGCCAAACTTGCATGTTATTATGGGTATCTCTTGGGTCTATACTTTTGCATTCTAATCCTGTATGATGAGAAAGATATCTTTTTTTTTTTTTTAATTCGGTGTTCATTCTAGAAAGTGTTGTAGGCTTTTATAGAACTGATCAACATCAGCTTCTTTGGCATCAGTGGTTCGACATAGACTTAGATTACTATGATGTTGAATGGTTTGCCTTGGAAATGAATGAAGGGCATTCTGTCATTTTTGAGATTGCACCCAAGTACTGCATTTTGGTCTCTTGTTGACTATGAAGGCTACTCCATTTTTTAAGAGATCCTTGCTCATAGTAGTTCATATACTGGTTATCTAAATTAAATTCACCCTTTCCCATCCATTTTAGTTCACTGATTCTTATGATATCAATGTTCAACCTTGCCATCTCCTGCTTGATCATATCCAATTTACCTTGATTCAGGGACCTAATATTCCAGATGATGTGCCATGCTAAGTTACTTCAGTCATGTCTGACTCTGTGTGATCCTATGGAAAGTAGCCCATCAGGTTCCTCTTTCCATTGGGATTCTACAGGCAAGAATACTGAAGTGGGTTGCCATGCCCTTCTCCAAGGGATTCTCCCAACATAGGGATCGAACCCATGTAACTTATATCTCCTGAATTGGCAGGTGGGTTCTTTACCACTAGCACCACCTGGGAAGCTCAACATTCCAGGTGCCTATGCAATATTACTCTTTACAGTATTAGACTTTACTTTCACCACTAGACACACCTACAACAGAGCATCGTTTCTGCTTTGGCCCAGCCACTTCATTTTTTCTAGAGCTATTAGTAACTGCCCTCTGCTCTTCCCTAGTGGCATATTGGACACCTTCCAACCTAGGGTGGCTCGCCTCCCAGCATCATATCTTTTTGCCTTTTCATATTTATTGTCCATGGAGTTTTCCAAGCAAGAATACTGGAGTGGGTTGTAATTTTTTCTCCTGTGGGCCACATTTTGTCAGAACTCTTCAATATGATCCATGCATCTTGGGGTATCCTGCATGGCATGATTCATAGCTTCATTGAATTATGCAAGCCCCTTTACCATGACAAGGCTGTGATACATGAAAGGGAAGGGTAGTAATGCCACTACCCACAGTCAAACACTGTTAACAGATTTATGCATATTTTTGTTACATAAATTTATTTAAAGTAAATTTATATATATATTAAAAAGTATATGTACACATGTTCACACACATGTATACACGTACTGATTTTTAATTGCTAAAAATGCTATATAATGTATCTTTCTTTATTAATAAATCATGACTATCTTCTGATTTATCTATACCTTTTTAAAAAATAAATATAAAGTTCATGCTTACCAATTTCAAAGCATAAGTTATATGATAGCAATTTCAACAAAACTTCAATTCTTTTCTGATATTATTTCATTGTGAGTACAGAAAGGAAGGAGACAAATTTAATAAAAAAAAGTGATTGTGTTCTGGGGTTTAAAAACTTTTTAGTTACATTACATATAATGATTCTCTTCCTTTTTTTGAAATTTTTTATTGAAGAATAGTTGATTTACAATGTTGTATTAATTTCTTATATACAGCAAAATGACTCAGTTATACATATATGTGTCCCATATATATGTAATTACTTGCCCCTTCTAATCCTAGAGTCCCATTCCATCACTCCAACCCCTTCCTTCTTGGCAACCACAAGTCTGTTCTCTAAATCTGTGACAATTTTTATTTTGTAGATACATTGATTTGTACTCTATTTTAGATTCCACATATAAGTGATATCATACGATATATGTCTTTCTCCTTATGACTTACTTCATATAAAATGGCATTATTTGATTCTTTCTGATGGCTTAGTAATATCTCATGAAATAATACTCATACACACGCATACACACAGTATCTTCTGTATCCATTCTGTTGATAAACATTTAGGTATTTAGGTTGTTTTCATGTCTTTCTTAGCCATTGTAAATACTGCTTCTAGGAATATAAGTGTGTCTGTATCCTTCTGAATTATAGTTTTGTCTGGGTATATGCCCAGGGGTGAGATTGCTATATCATATGGCCACTCTATTTTTAGGTTTTTGAGGAATATCAATACTGTTTTACACAGTGGCTGCATCAATGTACATTCTCAGCAACAAAATAAGAGTATTCCCTTTTCTCTACACTCTCTACAGCATTTGTTACTTGGTGATGTTCTAATGATGGCTATTCTGATTGGTCTGAGGTGGTACTTCACCGTACTTTTTTTTTAATTAATTAATTTATTTTAATCAAAGGCTAACTACTTTACAATATTGTAGTAATTTTTGCCATACATTGACATGAACCAGCCATGGGTGTACATATGTAGAGTGTCCTGACTCAGTGTAGTTTTTATTTGCATTTGTTTAATAATTAGCAATGTTGAGCATATTTTCATGTGCTTATTGGCCATCTGCAGGTCTTTTTTGGAGAAATGTCTATTTATGTCTTCTTCCCCTTTTTGATTGGGTTGTTTTTGTTGTTGTTTTGCTGTTGTTGTTGTTGTTGAGTTGTATAAGCCTTTGTCAGCTCCATTTTTGCAACTATTTTCTCCCATTCTAAAGGTTGTCTTTTCATTTTGTTTATGGTTTCCTTTATTGTGCAAAAAGTGTAAGTTTAATTAGGTACTATTTGTTCATTTTCACTTTTATTTCTATTACCTTGGGAGACTGGCCTAAGAAAACATTGTTGCAACTATGTCAGAAGATGTTTTGCCTATGATTGCTACAGCAAAGGTCTTAATGACCTGGATAACCACAATGGTATGAACCAGACATCCTACAGTGTGAAGTGAAGTGGGCCTTTAAGAAAAAATACTACAAACAAAGCTAGTGGAGGTAACAGAATTCTAGCTGAGCTATTTCAAATCTTAAAAGATGATGCTGTGAAAGTGCTATACTAAATATGATAGCAAATTTGGAAAATTCAGCAGTGACCACAGGACTGGAAAAGATCCAGTTTTCATTCTAATACCAAAGAAAGACAAGGCCAAACAATGTTCAAACTACCATAAAATTGCACTCATTTAATATGCTAGCAAGATTTTGCTGAGAATCCTTCAAGCTAGGCTTCAATGGTATGTGAACTGAGAAATTCCATATGTTCAAGCTGGGCTTAGAAAAGGCAGAGGAACCAGAGGTCAAATTGCCAACATCCATTGGATCATAGAAAAAACAAGGCAATTCCAAAAGAACGTCTACTTCTCCTTCATTGACTATGCTATCACAACAAACTGTGGAAAATTCTTAGACATGGGAAACCAAACAATCTAAACTGCCTCCTGAGAAACATGTATGCAGGTTAAGAAGCAACAGTTAGAATCGTACATGGAACCATGGACTGATTCTAAGTTTGGAAAGGAGTATAACAAGGCTGTTTATTGTCATCCTGCTTATTTAACTTGCATGCAGAGTGTGATGTGTGCTGTGCTTAGTTGCTCAGTTGTGTCCAACTCTTTGCAACCCCATAGACTGTAGTCCACTAGGCTCCTCTGTTCATGGGTATTCTCCAGGCAAAAAAACTGGACTGGGTCACAATGCCCTCTTCCAGGGGGTCTTCCCAACCCAGGTATTGAAGCCAGGTATCCCTCATTAAAGGCAGATTATTCACCATCTGAACCACCAGGGAAGCCCAAGAATACTTGACTGGGTAGCCTATCCCTTCTCCAGAGGAATTTCCCAACCCAGGAATCAAACCAGGGTCTCCTGCATTGCGGCCAGATTCTTTACTACCTGAGCTACACAGTAAGCCCTACATGCAGAGTACATCATGCAAAACGCTGGGCTGGATGAAGCTGGAATCAAGATCGCTGGGAGGAATACCAATAACCTCAGATATGCAGATAACACCACCCAAATGACAGAAAGCTTAGAGGAACTAAAGAGATTCTTCATGAGGGTGAAAGAAGAGAGTGAAAAAGCTGGCTTAAAATCCAACATTCAAAAATCTAAGATAATGGCATAGGTTCCCAACATTTCATGGCAAATAGATGGGGAAAAACAGAAACAGTGACAGACTTTATTTTGGGCTCCAAAATAACTGTGAGAGTGACTGTAGCCATGAAATTAAAAGACATTTACTCCTTGGAAGAAAAGCTATGACAAACCTAGACAGTGTATTAAAAAGCAGAGACATTACTTTGACAAGGAAGCTCTGTCTACTCAAGTTATAGTTTTTCCAATAGTCACGTATAGATGTGAGAGTTGGACCATAAAGATGGCTGAGCACTGAAGAATTGATGCTTTTGAAATGTGGTGCTAGAGAAGACTCTTGAGAGATCCTTGGAGAGCAAGGAGATCAAACCAGTCAATCTTAAAATAAATCAACCCTGAATATTCTCATTGGAAGGACTGATACTGAAGCTCCAATACTTGACCACCTGATGGGAAGAGCTGATTCACTGAAAACATCTTTAATGCTGGGAAACATTGAGGGCAGGAGGAGAAAAGGGCAACAGCGAATGAGATGGTTAGATGGCATTGTCGACTCAATGGATGTGAGTTTGAGCAAATTATGGAAGATAGTGAAGGACATGGAAGCCTGGAGTGCTGCAGTCCATGGGGTCGCAAACAATCAGACACAAGTGAACGACAGAACAAGGAGTTTTATGGTGTCATGTCTTATGTTGAAGTCCTTAAGCTGTTTTGGGTTTACTTTTGTGAATGATATGAGTGTGTGTTCTAACGTGATTGATTTACCTGCAGAAGCCCAACTTCCCAACACCACTTGCTGAAGAGACTGTTTCTCAATTCACATTATTGCCTCCTAATTAATCATAAGCATGCAGGTTTCCTTCTGGGTTCTCTATTCTGTTGCATTGATCTATGAGTCTGTTTTTGTGCCAACATTTGATAACTGTAGCTTTTGATTACTGTGTCTAAAATCTGGGAGGGTTATGCCTTCTGACTTGTTCTTTTTCCTCAGGATTGCCTTGGCAATTCTGTGTCTTTTTTGGTTCCACATGAATTTTAGGATTACTTGTTCTAGTTCTATGAAAAGTGTCCTGAGTAATTTGATAGGGATCACTTAAATCTCTATATTGCTTTGAGTAGTTCTATGATTTTTACACTATTCTTCCAATCCAAGAGCATGGAATATCTTCCCATTTCTTTGAATCATCTTTAATTTGCTTTTTAATGCTTTCTCAGTATATAAATATAAGTTCTCAGCATATAAATCTTCCAACTTCTTGGTAAGGTTTCCTCTAGGAATTTTTTTTTTTTTTGATGTATTTTTAAAAGAGATTATTTCTTATGTTTCGTTGTTAGTGTAAAGAAATTCAACTTATTTCTGTATGTTAATCTTGTATTCTGCTACCTTGCTAACTTCATTTATCAGTTCTTGTAGTTTTTTCCAGGAGTTTTTGGGAATTTCTACATATATATATATAGTATCAATTCATCATGTATACTGACAGTTTTACCTCTTCCTTCCCAATTTGAATACCTTTGAGTTCTTTTTATTAGCTGATTGTTGTGGCTCAGACTCCCAATACTATATTGAAGAGAACTGGTGAGAGTGGGCATCCTTGAGTTGTTTCAGTTTTCATCTTTTCACACTTTAGTATTGTATTGCTATGGATTTGTTATAAACAGCTTTTCTTGTGTTAAGATGTGTTCCCTCTGTACCCACTTTCATAAATCTTTATTTTATTTATTTTAAAAATACAAAGTAATACTTTTTAATGAGGATATACTATCTAAAGTTTTTTTTCTGCTTTAACTATATAAAAATGAAAAAATTTTAATCTACCCCATATTTAAATTATGGAAATTTCAGAGAAAAAATGTCTGACTGGTAGTTGGAAATGTATTCTAGTCATGATACCTCAGTTATTTCATGCTTAGCTCCAAGAACTTTTCATACAAAGATGGGCACAATAAAGGAGAGAAATGGTATGGACCTAACAGAAGCAGAAGATATTAAGAAGAGGTGGCAAGAATACACAGAAGAACTATACAAAAAAGATCTTCATGACCCAGATAATCACAATGCTGTGATCACTCACCTAGAGCCAGACATCCTGGAGTGCAAAGTCAATTGGGCCTTTAGGAAACATCACTCCGAACAAAGCTAGTGGAGGTGATGGAATTCCAGTTGAGATATTTCAAATCCTGAAAGATGATGCTGTGAAAGTGCTGAACTCAATATGCCAGCAAATTTGGAAAACTCAGCAGGACTAGAAAAGGTCAGTTTTCATTCAAATCCCAAAGAAAGGCAATGACAAAGAATGCTCATACTACCACACAATTGCACTCATCTCATGTGCTATCAAAGTAATGCTCAAAATTCTTCAAGCCAGGCTTCAACAGTACGTGAATCTTGAACTTCCAGGTGTTCAAGCTGGTTTTAGAAAAGGCAGAGGAAACAGAGATCACATTGCCAACATCCGCTGGATCATTGAAAAGGCAAAAGAGTCCCAGAAAAACATCTATTTCTGCTTTATTGACTATGCCAAAACTTTTGACTGTGTAGATCTCAACAAACCATGGAAACTTCTGAAAGAGATTGGAATACCAGACCATCTGCCCTGCCTCTTGAGAAATCTGTATGAAGGTCAAGAAGCAACAGTTAGAAGTGAACAGGGAACAGACTGGTTCCAAATAGGGAAAGGAATACATTACCTTGGGTGAATATTAACACCATGCTTGCTGCTGCTGCTGCTGCTGCTGCTAAGTCGCTTCAGTCGTGTCCGACTCTATGCGACCCCATAGACTGCAGCCCACCAGGCTCCTCTGTCCATGGGATTCTCCAGGCAAGAACACTGGAGTGGGTTGCCATTTCCTCTTCCAATGCACGAAAGTGAAAAGTCAAAGTGAAGTCGCTCAGTCGTGTCCTACTCTTAGCCACCCCATGGACTGCAGCCTACCAGGCACCTCTGTCCATGGGATTTTCCAGGCAAGAGTACTGGAGTGGGGTGCCATTAACTTATATTCAGAGTACATCATGAGAAATACTGCACTGGATGAAGCACAAGCTGGAATCAAGGTTGCCAGAAGAAATAACCTCAGATATGCAGATGACACCACCCTTATGACAGAAAGTGAAGAAGAACTAAAGAGCCTCTTGAAGAAAGTGAAAGAGGAGAGTGAAAAAGTTGGCTTAAAACTCAACATTCAGAAAACTAAGATCATGGCAGCCAGTCCCATCACTTCATGGTAAACAGGGAAACAGTGGAAACAGTGACAGACTTTATTTTTGGGGGGGGTTCCAAAATCACTGCAGATGGTAACTGCAGCCATGAAATTAAAAGACGCTTGCTCCTTGGATGGAAAGTTATGATCAACTTAGCATGTTGAAAAGCAGAGACATGACTTTGCCAACAAGGGTCCATCTAGTCAAGGCTATGGTTTTTCCAGTAGTCATGTATGGATGTGAGAGTTGGACTATAAAGAAAGCTGAGCACTGAAGAATTGATGCTTTTTACTTTAGTGTTGGAGAAGATTCTTGAAAGCCCCTTGAACTTCAAGGAGATCCAACCAGCCCGTCCTAAAGGAAATCAGTCCTGAGTGCTCATTGGAAGGACTGATGCTGAAGCTGAAACTCTATTACTTTGATTCAAATAGCTGACTCATTGAAAAAGATCCTCATGCTGGGAAAGATTGTAGGCAGGAGGAGAAGGGAATGACAGAGGATGAGATTGTTAGATGGCATCACCGACTCAATGGACATGAGTTTGAGTAAACTCCAGGAGTTGGTGATGGACAGGGAGGCCTGGTGTGCTGTAGTCCATGAGGTTCCAAAGAGTCAGACACGACTGAATGACTGAACTGCAGTGAACTAGCTCCAAATACATAACAATAGTAGATAAAGTATAAAGCAGTTAACCAGAAACTAGAAAAATCTTACTGTTGAACAATAATGGCTTATCTATTGGGCTTCAGATCCACAAGCATGTAGTAGCAGCTTTGAGTTCTACTGCAAAGGAGTTCTATTGTAAAGTTCACTGTAAAGGAGACCAAAGTATTTGTGGGGTGAGTGATAAGTGATTTACACACTGTTATAATTCTGAAATGGAGGCTTATAAGGAATGTACAGAGACCCTTGTAATCATCTTTGTGTCTAGATTTGAGATATCATGACAGGACAGATAGCCCAAAATATCGTTTCAATATCTAGTACTGAAAAGGCAGCCCATGGGTTGGGTAAAAGCAGCACAGAGGAAACAAAAGTGAGACCAATGTAATAAAAATACCTTTGACTTACATTAAGCCTATTAAAATAATTCTAAAAATGTTTGAAGAAACCTAATATTAATCAAGATGGTAAATGAAAAATATAGTCAATACCATGAATTTACTTCAGAAAAATTTAAGGAATAGCTTACAATAAGCCTGTCTAGATGTTTTTCATAAAAAGCTAAGTGGTCCCAGACTAAGTACATAATATAAATCAGCATAAATGATTATTAAACAGGACAAGTTATATAAAATAATTCCTTTCAGACTCTGAATAAAAGGTGTAAGACTGCAATTCCTCGGTTGTGCATATAACATGAAGTAAGTTCTAGGATGTCTCTGGCTTTCTGTTTGAAGACACTTTCTCATCAAAATAGGGGAAAGCCACCTTGAGCACAGTGGTCTTGCTGACCTGATATAGCAGAAATCAAAGTTTGGGTTAGTGAAGCAGCTAGATTGTCTGGAAAATTTACCCTGGAGGAGAAACTGCAAAGAAGAGTTCATTAAATCTAAGTTGCACAATAGCCAAGACAAAGGAACCAAATGGAAAATTTTGAACTGAAATATATATATATAATATGAAAAATACCATCATTTCTACAGCTGTAGTGTCCTTCAGGTTCTAAATAAACCGCACAATATCTTCTGAATGAATATAAAAAATAAAAGGATATATAAGGATCCAGGAGTTAATCATACCATGAAGGAGTTTCAGTAAAAACTGAAAAGCTTTCAGAAACTAAGGCAGCTATTGTCTCAGCTTCTCTGTGACCAAATAGCCTTGTGTCTCAATTTCCTTCTGTATGTCTTCAAAGCTCTGTGTGTCACAATTTTCCCTGCAAACATGACTATGCCATATCTCCTAAGTGTAAATACTAGTTCTGCCTGCAAACTAAGGAAACTATTTTCTTTTTATCACAATTACTAATTCCTGTGAAAGATAATCTAAGTCATGTGCCTATCCCTGATTGAATCTTCTTGGTGATCATGCTTGCTCAGGCAACATTAATTGGCCTGGGGACAATAACATTAATGTTGCCTAAACAAGCATAATCACCAAGGCCACTCCCAAAAATATATTTCTGAGAGGAGGAACACTCACTGAATGAACCTACTGCAAAAGCCAGCATTTCAAAAATATCAAATGTATTTTTAGTTATAAGAAATCAAATATGCATTTCATGATTATTAAAAAATGACATTCACTAAATACCATATTGTTAGTAAATTTTGAAATAAATCCTTTACAAAATATAATGAAGGCCTTTTCCCCCCGAGTTCTTTTCAAAGATTGAAAATAATTTATGCAATTGATAAAACAGCAATCTACTTTGTGTTGATTAAGATAGAAACTGCCTCCTTGGGGATAATGACTATGCAAAATCATTTAATATACTTTCATGTCAAATGACTCTGCTATTTACAGTCTAGTTACTAAATGTAGTAAGAGTAACAGACCATGCAATTTTCTTAAGCAGAGTAAAAACTCTGGGACTAGTAGCAGAGTAGAGACTATGCAATTTTCTTGAGTATTTATAATTGTCTACATTTTTCTACAGGGCAGAGAAGTAAACTGCAATACTCTGATGTGCCTAGAGTAGAAAGCATTAAGTACGCTGTGTCACCAAAGAGTTATTCTGAAACATGGGAAATAAAGGACTTATGTCACTTTCTTCCTGATTTTCCTCTTTGTTCTTATTTCATTGATTTGGGGGGGAAAGAAAAGGATTTCAGAAACAGCTGAAAACTATTCACAGTTGTGTAGCTATGTAAGAGCATCCTGCAAGAGGAAATCATAGGAATTAAGGTTTAGAGATAATGTGTATATATTTAATATTAATATGTAAATATTAAGTAACATTATATAACAATAAGGTGGGCATAATGAACAAAAGATGTCAACTGGATTAATTTAAGTGAAACACAAATACTTTAGTAAGAAAAGAGCCTATTCTTCAGATCTATGCTTGTTGGAAAGATAGGCTGTGGCATAAATTAGAAGAGAATTAACATGATGCAGTCATTTTTTATAGATTAGCTGCCCAGATGAGTGAAGACTCAGGGCTACAATTTTAAAGAAGTAATGAGATTCAGTTATTTTGGCTTCAGTCTCACTGTTTTGTCATGCTTGCCACGTGAGATCACTTCCCCTTTTAAAAATGTTTTGTTTAATTTGGTTTTGCTTTGCTTTGCTTTGTTTGCATGTTCAGCAGTGTTGTGCATTATTGCTTCATTTGGCACTAACAGTGACCATCAACTGTAAACTGAGTATGACACTGCCCTTTTATGAATCAGTTTGGGCTGCACTTATTTTGCAAATAGAAAGAGAGTATTGACTTCTAATAGAACTTAGAAAATCCTTAGTAAGGGCTTTATCACTTCATTAAAACTTCAGTAATCAGGGAAATCAGTCAGCCATCATCTCACTTTTGTGTGTGTGCTTTCCCACTATGCCAATTTGTCCATTCACTCATGCATTTGACGTGTTCACAGGAACTTCTGCCTAAAGAAGTGAGGAAGCTGAAGCATAGATTCTTATTAGACTGATAAAGTTAGACAGGACAAACCATTTAGAAAAGTTCATTAGAAAAAAGTGGGTAGTTATTCTACAGTTATCCTGTAACAGGCTTTTAAGAAAAGTCAACTGACTTGTTTAGGTGTCAAAGCATTTATTTTCAAATAAATTATTCTTTCTTATTAGTTAATTTACTCCTATATTAATGTAAACTGTGGCCATCTTTTCACAACAAAGGACAACACTCAAGTTGCACTATAATCTTCCTGGGACTGTTACAGTGTAATCAGGATAATTCTTATTTACATACTTGACCTACAATTTTCAAAGTATTCTCAAGTTACCCAAATGGTTAACAGTAAAAGAAAAAAAAATTAAATTAGGAATAAACATTAAAATCATTTCTAAAGAATGTATATTGACAGAAAATTTCTTCTTATAGAAATTTAATTACAATGAGCATACAATTCTTAATATAGCATGATGCTAATTATATACATAAATATATATTGGGCTTCCCTGGTGGCTCTGTGGTAAAGAATCCACCTGTGATACAGGGGACATGGATTTGATTCCTGGGTTGGGAAGATCCCCTGGAGAAGGAAATGGCAACTCACTCTAGTATTCTCACCTGGGAAATCACATGGACAGAGGAGCCTGGCAGTCTGCAGTCTATGGGGTCACAAAAGAGTTGGACACAACTTGTAATCCCCTGGAGAAGGGAATGGATACCCAGTCCAGTATTCTGGCCTGGAGAATTCGATGGACAGAGGAGCCTGGCAGGCTACAGTCCACGGGGTTGCCAAGAATTGGACATGATTGAGCGACCTTCACTTTAGCAACTAAACAACAACAATAAATATATATTACTGTCTTAGCCTAGTTTCTGTGTTTATATTTATTTCTACAAATACATCCATATAGTCTATAAAGATATATACCTAAATATTAAAAATTAACTCGACATTTTTTTTTCTAAATTTTTTAGTTTCTACAATCAACAAATTTATTTTATAACTAACTCTTATACCTATCTAGCTTAATGGTTGAAAAGAGGAAGGGAGTTTTGAGACATTTCCCACTAAGTCAGGGAAGTAGGTGCCTGAGAGGAATTTCACTTGATTTAGTCAATAAGATATGTGATGCCACGCACACTCCATGTAAGGAGCACCAGAAGAGTGGAAAATATAAAAGGCCAATGAAGAAATAAAGAAATGTATATTTTAGATTTCACATATAAGTTATATCATATGGTATTTGCCTTTCTCTTTATAACTTATTCACTTAGTATGGCAATTTCTAGATCCATCCATGATGTGACTGCAAATGGCATTATTTCATTCCTTTTATGGCTGAGTAATATTCCATTGTATCACTTATATGTGAAATCTAAAATATGACACAATTGAAAATATCTATGAAACAGAAACAAACTCATAGCCAAAGAGAATAGACTTGTGGTTGCCAAAAGTGAGGGAGACTTGGAGAGGGAATGATTGAGAGTTTGAGATTAGCAGATCCAAATTAGTATATACAGGATGAATAAACAACAAGGTCCTACTGTATTGTTCAGGGAACTATGCTCAATATTCTATGATGAGGACAAAATGGCTGAGGCGTAAGTAGACGTGGAGTACATCTCTCTCCATGGATACATCAGGACTACACCTCCAGACAGAGCAGTGCTTGCAGAACACCAGCTCTGAGCAGGCAGGAGTACCTGACAACTGGAAAAGAATATGTAGAAACACTCAAAACTCAGTAGGGTGAAGGAAGTAGGGGGGAAAGAGGAGAGTTAGTAGGACTGGAACTGCCCTCAGCAGATGAGGGAACTGAAGCAGCGGTCTGATCCCCATATCAGGACAATTTGAGGAGGAGAAACATTTGAGGCTGAGAGTGAAGCAGCTGATCTGTGACAGTCCGAATGGAATAAGAATCACACAGACAATCCTTGCAGCAGCCATACATAAGTCCCCTAGAAAAAAACAGCGGCTGGGAGCTCGGAGCTGGATTGTGGAGAAATCCCAGGGTGAGGTCTGTTGTTGACCGGAGGGAGTGGCCCAAGGGGATGTGAGGGAGGAGTCTGTGGTGGGAACTGCCTGTGAAGGAAAAGCAGGCAGCCATGGAGGCAAGACAGTCATGTGTAGCCATCAGGATGGAGCCATCATGGCAGCCACTCTCTCCCTCATGCCTGCACCAGCAGCTGAACAATAGAGAGGCTGGCTGTTAAAGTGCCTGACATGCCAATCGGAGTAGGACCCCAGCCAGGGGAGCCCTCTAAAAGCCTGACATGCCAAACAACAGAGAAGGATCCTAGTTAGTGGAGCCCTCTAAGTGTCTGAACAGGCTGAGCAATGGAGAAGGACTAACTAGCCAAAGTGGCATTCTGAGCGCCAGCTGCCAGAGGCTAGAAAAGACTGATAGGGCCATAGTTCCAGCGACTGAGGCAGTCCATGTCCCTGCACACTTGGTGCCACCAGGGTCCCCGTGACACAAGCAGCTTCATGCACAATCCTCACTGGGCAGAGCAGCCACAGGCTAGAAAAAACCCCAACAGTACCGTATCTCCTGTGACAATAGCCACTGGTGCTCCAGCATAGCCAGCATTGCCAGGGTCCCCATGATCCAAGCAACCACCCAACATCCATACATGGTCCCCACTGGGACAGAGCTGCCAGAGGATAGAAAAAGTCCTGGGTCTGAGCATGCAGGGTTGCTTTTGTTGTGTCTGACTCTTTGCAACCCTGTGGGCTATGGGCTGCCAGGCTTCTCTGTCCAGGGGATTCTCCAGGCGAGAATACTGGGGTAGGTTGCCATACCCTTCTAGAGCACCATACTTCCTTCTGCGTGCGTGCTCAGTCACTTCAGTTGTGTCCGACTCTCTGAGACTACATGGATCATGGCCTGCCAGGCTCCTCTGTCCATGGGATTCTCCAGGCAAGAATATTGGAATGGGTTGCCATTTATTTCCTTCTGCATTAGACTCCAACCCCCTTGAGTACCTAATGCTGCCAGGGCCCCTGTGACCTAAGC
The DNA here is from genome assembly GCF_027580195.1 of Bos mutus. Lineage (NCBI taxonomy): Eukaryota > Metazoa > Chordata > Mammalia > Artiodactyla > Bovidae > Bos > Bos mutus. The sequence continues at coordinate 71,407,185 of NC_091633.1, forward strand.
AAATGTGCCATGTCCACACCTGGCCCTCACTGTTGCAGATCCAAGTCCTCCAGGGCAGCCTCAGGAGCAAACCCCTGTGGACAATCCACATGCAGAGGTGGAGATAAAACCACAATGGAAACCAAGGGGCAATTGGCTAAGGAAGAGAACCTAAAATTTTCCCACCAGCTGTATAAGCTGCAGATTAAATCCACACAATCAACTAGTCAGACTCTATCTCTATGGAATATATAAAAGGACAATGATTTCTCACAGAAGAAAATGCACTAGGTCTGACAGCTGTGGACATTGGAGACAAGAACACACAGGAGTACAACCAGATTAGAATCTCAGCTGCCCTCACAGGACGTGCAGAGACCAGTCCATTGCTGGAGGGCATCCTAGAGAAGTAAGGTGGATTGTGACTCCCAGAGAGGGAAAGGACACTGACAGAAGATACTCAAGAAAAACGTTTATTATTCTTATATTTAGACTTGTTCTGTAGTTGATTCTGAATATTTTTCACTTTTTTCCCCCTACTTTTCCTCCGTTATTGTAGTTGTTGATTTTATCAGTACTATTAAATCTATTTAAACTTTTGGAAAAAAAATTTTTTTAATCACACTTATTTCTGTTATATACTTTTGACTTTAGTTGGCCTTTTGTAGTTTTTCAGTTCAGGTCAGTTCAGTCACTCAGTGGTGTTCGATTCTTTGTGACCCCATGAATCACAGCATGCCAGGCCTCCCTGTCCATCACCAACTCCCGGAGTCAACCCAAACCCATACCCATTGAGTCGGTGATGCCATCCAGCCATCTCATCCTCTGTCGTCCCCTTCTCCTCCTGCCCCCAATCCCTCCCAGCATCAGGGTCTTTTACAATGAGTCAACACTTCGCATGAGGTGGCCAAAGTACTGGAGTTTCAGTTTTAGCATCAGTCCTTCCAATAAACATCAAGGACAGATCTACTTTAGGATGGACTGGTTGGATCTCCTTGCAGTTCAAGGGACTCTCAAGAGTCTTCTCCAACACCACAGTTCAGAAGCATCAGTTCTTCTGTGCTCAGCTTTCTTCACAGTCCAACTCTCACATCCATACACGAACACTGGAAAAACCATAGCCTTGACTAGATGGACCTTTGTTGGCAAAGTAATATCTTTGCTTTTGAATATGCTATCTAGGTTGGTCATAACTTTCCTTCCAAGGAGTAAGCGTTTTTTAATTTCATGGCTGCAGTCACCATCTGCAGTGATTTTGGAGCCCTCAAAAATAAAGTCTGACACTGTTTCCACTGTTTCCCCATCTATTTCCCATGAAGTGATGGAAACAGGTGCCATGATCTTCGTTTTCTGAATGTTGAGCTTTAAGCCAACTTTTTTACTCTCCACTTTCACCTTCGTCAAGAGGCTTTTTAGTTTCTCTTCACTTTCTGCCATAAGGGTGATGTCATCTGCATATCTGAGGTTATTGATATTTCTCCCGGCAATCTTGATTCCAGCTTGTGCTTCTTCCAGCCCAGCGTTTCTCATGATGTGCTCTGCATAGAAGTTAAATAAGCAGGGTGACAATATACAGCCTTGATGTACTCCTTTTCCTGTTTGGAACCAGTCTGTTGTTCCATGTCCAGTTCTAACTGTTGCTTCCTGACCTGCATATAGGTTTCTCAAGAGGCAGGTCAGGTGGTCTGGTATTCCCATTTCTTTCAGAATTTTCCACAGTGTATTGTGATCCACACAGTTAAAGGCTTTGGCATAGTCAAGAAAGCAGAAGTTGATGTTTTTCTGGAACTCTCTTGCTTTTTTGATGTTTTTAGGGTTTTCTTTTCTCTTCTTTGTTTTTATTTGGAATTTTTAAATTTTTAAAAATTTATTACTGGTGGTCCAAGATGGTGGAGAAATAGGATTGGGAGACCACTTTTTCTTTTGAGACCAAATTCAACAAAAGATCATTTTAATGTTGCACAACATCCACAAAAAAACTTCTGAACGCTGGCAGAGGACACCAGGCACCCAGAAAGGCAGCCCAATCTCTTCAAATGGAGGTAGAACAAAATAAAACAGATGAAAAGAGAGACAAAGGATTTAGGCACAGAGCCATCCTGGGGAGGGAGTCTTGAAGGAAAAGTTTCTACACAATAGGAAGCCCTCTCACAGGTGTGATACTGGGGAGCTTTGGAATCTCAGAGGGCAATAGAACAGGAAACACACACACACACACAATACATGCCTAACCACAGCTACCAGTGGAGAAGCTGCTCAGACACTCCCATCTATCAGCAGCGACTGGGGACTAGGCAGGGAGGTGTGGGCTGCATCATTGTTCCTTAGGGCAAGGACTGGTTTGAATGCCCTGAGAGCAATCTGAGAGGGCTGATGTGACATAGCAACCCAAACCTTAGGATCACCAGAGAGACAAAAAGAACATTTCCCACAAAAGGCTCTAACACTGCACAGTGACCCCTGGTGTCCTCACAGAACAAAAGATTGTGCCCTACTGAACCAAAGGAGAGCAAGTTGGCTGCCATTTAGGACCCTCCCTCCCCAGAGGCAGAGAGGTAGGTGTTCAACAACCAGAGTCAGAAGGCAAAGGGCTACCAAATTTCAGCCCCAGAAATCGCATCTTCCACCAAACTCTGAGCAGGCTGCCAGTTGCTAACCATGTCTTCCTGGGATCCTGGATAGTTTGCATCCACCAGCAGGATTACAGCCTGAGATCAGCTCCCCAAAGGAGACAAATGGAACACCTGGGACCGTGCCCTCACAGCACACACAGGATATCGAGTGGCAGGAACCAGGGAGATGCATAAGATGCACAGACCGCATAGGACCATTCGCCTACCAAGCACCCAGTTGCTTGAGTGGCCTGGACATGAAAAGAGCAAAAAACCCACGGCCTATCTAGATCTGTGCCCTTGCAGAGCACCTAAGAACCTGAGTCGCTTAGACCTGGGAAGTTCATGCAACACAGGGTCCACTTGGGACAGTGCCCTTGCAGAGCAGCCTGGAGCCTGAGCAGTGTGGACCACCTTGGGCTGTGGCAAACCAGTGTGGTCCATCCACTGTGAGCACTCCCCACACATGCCATCCATATGTGTTTTCAGTGTTCCTCCCTCCCCACAGCACAACTGAACAAGTGAGCCTAAATAAGTGGCCACTTTGGAACCACCACGTCAGGGTGGAAATTAAACACTGAAAAGACTTGCAAACAGAGTAAGCCAAAATACACAAAGAAGGGGAACCATCCTGGAAGTGACAGGAGCAAGAGCTTAAAACCTGAAGCTAATGCTGACTCTGTGCATTTGAGGGGTAACTATAAATCTTGAGAACAAGTACAAGCAAGTAAAAGGGACTTTGTAACAATAAGCTAACCCCACATGACCCACAACAGCTGAAGAAAAATTTCTAGATATCTTTTTACTATTATAACTTTAATTTTTAAAAAATTTTAATTCTATATTACCCTTTCAGCTTTATAGTTTGAGTTCAGTTCAGTTCAGTTGCTCAGTCGTGTTTGACTCTTTGTGACCCCATGAATCGCAGAACACCAGGCCTCCCTGTCCATCACCAACTCCCAGAGTTCACTCAGACTCACGCCCATCGAGTCAGTGATGCCATTCAGCCATCTCATCCTCTGTCGTCCCCTTCTCCTCCTGCACCCAATCCCTCCCAGCATCACAGTCTTTTCCAATGAGTCAACTCTTCACATGAAGTGGCCAAAGTACTGGATTTTCAGCTTTAGCATCATTCCTTCCAAAGAAATCCCAGGGTTGATTCCTACAGAATGGACTGGTTGGATCTCCTTGCAGTCCAAGGGACTCTCAAGAGTCTTCTCCAACACCACAGTTCAAAAGCATCAATTCTTTGGCACTCAGCCTTCTTCATAGTCCAACTCTCACATACATACATGACCACAGGAAAAACCACAGCCTTGACTAGACGGACCTTTGTTAGCAAAGTAATGTCTCTGCTTTTGAATATGCTATCTAGGTTGGTCATAACTTTCCTTCCAAGGAGTAAGCATCTTTAATTTCATGGCTGCAGTCACCACCTGCAGTGATTTTGGAGCCCCCCAAAATAAAGTCTGACACTGTTTCCACTGTTTCCCATCTATTTCCCATGAAGTGATGGGACCGGATGCCATGATCTTCGTTTTCTGAATGTTGAGCTTTAAGCCAACTTTTTCACTCTCCACTTTCACTTTCATCAAGAGGCTTTTTAGTTCCTCTTCACTTTTTGACATGAGGGTGGTGTCATCTGCATATCTGAGGTTATTGATATTTCTCCTGGCAATCTTGATTCCAGCTTGTGCTTCTTCCAGCCCAGCGTTTCTCATGATGTACTCTGCATATAAGTTAAAGGAACAGGGTGACAATATACAACCTTGACATACTCCTTTTCCTATTTGCAACCAGTCTGTTATTCCATGTCCAGTTCTAACTGTTGCTTCCTGACCTGCATACACATTTCTCAAGAGGCAGGTCAGGTGGTCTGGTATTCCCATCTCTTTCAGAATTTTCCACAGTTTCTTGTGATCCACACAGTCAAAGGCTTTGGCATAGTCAATAAAGCAGAAATAGATGCTTTTCTGGAACTCTTTTGCTTTTTCCATGATCCAGTGGATGTTGGCAATTTGATCTCTGGTTCCTCTGTCTTTTCTAAACCAGCTTGAACATCAGGAAGTTCACAGTTCATATATTGCTGAAGCATGGCTTGAGGAATTTTGAGCAATACTTTACTAGCATGTGAGATGAGTGCAATTGTTTGGTAGTTTGAGCATTCTTTGGCATTGCCTTTCTTTGGGATTGGAATGAAAACTGACCTTTTCCAGTCCTGTGGCCACTGCTCAGTTTTCCAAATTTGCTGGCATATTGAGTGCAGCACTTTCCCCCATCATTTTTCAGGATTTGAAAGAGCTCAACGGGAATTCCATCACCTCCACTAGCTTTGTTCGTAGTGATGCTTTCTAAGGCCCACTGGACTTCACATTCCAGGATGTCTGGCTCTAGGTCAGTGGTCACACCATCATGATTATCTGGATCGTGATTATCTTTTTTGTACAGTTCTTCTGTGTATTCTTACCACCTCTTCTTAATATCTTCTGTTAGGTCCATACCATTTCTGTCCTTTATCAAGCCCATCTTTGCATGAAATATTCCCTTGGTATCTCTAATTTTCTTGAAGAGATCTCTAGTCTTTCCCATTCTGCTGTTTTCCTCTATTTCTTTGCACTGATCTCTGAGGAAAGCTTTCTTATCTCTTCTTGCTATTGTTTGGAACTCTGCATTCAGATGCTTATATCTTTCCTTTTCTCCTTTGCTTTTTGCTTCTGTTCTTTTCACAGCTATTTGTAAGGCCTCCCCACACAGCCATTTTGCTTTTTTGCATTTCTTTTCCATGGGGATGGTCTTGATCCCTATCTCCTATACAATGTCACGAACCTCATTCCATAGTTCATCAGGCACTCTATCAGATCTAGGCCCTTAAATCTATTTCTCATTTCCTCTGTATAATCATAATGGATTTGATTTAGGTCATGCCTGAATGGTCTAGTGGTTTTCCCTACTTTCTTCAATTTAAGTCTGATTTTGGCAATAAGGAGTTCATAATCTGAGCCACAGTCATCTTCTGGTCTTGTTTTTGTTGACTGTATAGAGCTTCTCCATCTTTAGCTGCAAAGAACATAATCAATCTGATTTCGGTGTTGACCATCGGGTGATGTCCATCAGTATTCTTGCCTTGAGAACCCCATGAACAGTATGAAAAGGTAAATTGATAGGATGCTGAAAGAGGAACTCCCCAGGTCAGTAGGTGCCCAATATGCTACTGGAGATCAGTGGAGAAATAACTCCAGAAAGAATGAAGGGATGGAGCCAAAGCAAAAACAATACTGAGCTGTGGATATGACTGGTGATAGAAGCAAGGTCTGATGCTTTATAGCTTACTATTAACTTAAAAAAAAAGTCTTTAAAAAGCTTATTTTTCAAAAACAAATTCCATATGTATTTCAATTATTGATATCGATTTTGTTTTGTGTTTTCACATTGTGTTTTTGAGACTCTAACCTCTATTCTAGGTTTTTAGCCTTTGCATTTTGATATTTGTTATCAATGTTGTATCTTTTAGAATCTAATCTTCGTATCCATTTTCACTTAGTGATTTGATCACTGGTTTGATATCTGTCTTGCCTTTTCACTCTCACTTTTCTCCTCCTGGTCACCTCTATCTCCCTCCTCCCTCTTCTCTATATAACTCTGTGAATCTCTCTGAGTGTCCCTGGCTGTAAAGAGTTGTTTTACAATTAACCTAGGGGTTTTATCTTCTGTGTTGTATGGATGGAGATATCTTGAGGCTACTGTAAGGAGAGGACTGAAACCCAGAGACAGGAGTCTCACCTCAAGAAGTTTAGAACACCAGAAAGCTCCTGACTCCAAGGAACATTAATACACAAGAGCCCACCCAAAAGTCTCCATACCTTCACTGAAATTAAGCTCCACCCAAGAGCCAACAAGTTCAAGTGCAAGATAAACCACGCTAATTCTCCAGCAAAACAGAAACACAATCCAGAACATAAAAAGAAAGACTATCCAAAGCCATATCAAATCCATAGACACCCCAAAACTCACTACTGGAAATTTCATGGCACTCCAGAGAAAAGAGATTCAGTTCCACCCAACAGAGACAGACAAAAGTTCCCACATCCAGGAAACATTGACAAGCCACTGGTCTAACCGTATCCACAGGGAGAAGACTCCACAATTAAGAGAAACCATGACATTCCAGCCTGCAGAAAGGGCATGCAAACACAGCAATCTTAACAAAATGAAAAGGCAGAGAAATATTCAGCAGGTGAAGGAAAATGATAAAGATAAAAGCCCACCAAACCAAAACCAACCAACAAAAAAAAAAAAAAAAAGGAGAAGGAGATAAGGAGTTTACTTGGAAAAGATTTCAGAATAATGATAGTGAATATGATTCAAAATCTTGAAACCAAAATGGAATTACAGATAAATAGACTAGAAACAAGGATTGAGAAGATGCAAGAAATGTTTAACAAGGACCTAGAAGAAATAAAGAAGAGTCAATCAATAATGAACCATGCAATAACTCATATTAAAAACCAATACAATATTGTAAAGTTTAAAAATTAAATTAAATTAAAAAAAAAAAAAAAGCACTCCAGAGGGAATCAACAGTAGAATAATGGAGGCAGAAGAGAGGATAACTGAGATGGAAGATAGAATGGTGGAAAGAAATGAAACAGAGAGGAAAAAAGAAACAAGAATTAAAAGAAATGAGGACAAACTCAGATAGTTCTGGGACAATGTTAAATGCCCCAACATTAAAACCATATGTGTTCCAAAAGAAGACAAAAAGAAGGCAAGTGAAATTACTTGAGGAGATAATAGTCAAAAACTTCCCTAAATTAGAAAGATAATAGCCACCCACGTCAAGAAACCCAGAGAGTCCCAAACAGGATCACCCCAAGGCAAAACACCCCAAGACACATACTAATCAAACTAACAAAAATAAAACACAAAGAGCAAATTTTAAAAGCAGCAAGGGAAAAACAACAAATAACACACAAAGGGGTCCCCATAAGGACAACAGCTGATCTTTCAATAGGAACTCTTCAGGTCAGAAGGGAATGAAAAATCTACAGCCAAGATTACTCTATCCAGCAAGGATCTCATTCAGATATGAAGGAGAAATCAAAAGCTTTACAGAGAAGCAAAAGCTGAGAGAATTCAGCGCAAACCAGATCCTCAACAAATGCTAAAGGATCTTCTCTAGACAGGAAACACAGAAAATGTTTATAAAAAAGAACCCAAAACAACAAAGTAAATGATAATAGGATCATACTTACCAACAATTACCTTAAATGTAAATGGGTTAAATGCTCTGACCAAAAGACAAAGACTGGCCGAATGGATACAAAAACAAAACCCCTATATATGCTGTTTACAAGACACCTGCCTCAAACCTAGAGACACATACAGACTGAAAGTGAGGGACTGAAAAAAATATCTTATGCAAAAGGAGACCTAAAGAAAGCAGGATCAGTGATACTCATATGAGATAAATAGACCTTGAAATAAAGACTATGACAAGAGACAAAGAAGGACACTACATAATGCTCAAGGGATCAATCCAAGAAGAAGACATAACAATTATAAATATATATGCACCCAACATAGGAGCACCTCAATACACAAGGCAAATGCTAAACAAGTATGAAAGGGCAAATTACCAGTAACACAGTAAGAGTGGAGGCCTTTAATACCCAACTCACAGCTATGGATAGACCAATGAAACACAAAATTAGCAAAGAAACAAAAGTTTTAAATGATATAATGGACCAGTTAGACATAATGGTTATCTACAGGGCATTTCATCCAAAAACAATGGATTTCACCTTTTTCTTAAGTGCACATGGAACATTCTCCAGAATAGGTCACATCCTGGGCCACAAATCTGACCTTGGTAAATTTTTTAAATTTGAAATCATTTCAAACATCTTTTTTGATCACAATAGGGTAACACTGAATATCAACTACAGGGAAAAAAAGAAAAAAAAAACTAAAAAACACAAATCTATGGAGGTTAAACAACAAACGTGAATAAACAATGGATCATGGAAGAAATCAAAAATAAAATCAAAATATACATAGAAAAAAAATGAAAATAAAAGCACAACAATGCCAAACCTATGGGATTCAGTAAAAGCAGTGCTTAGAGGGAGGTTCACAGCAATACAAGCCTACCTCAAGAAACAAGAGAAACATCTTATTTGATGTTGTTTATTTACAACCTAAGTTTACACCTAAAGCAACACAAAAGAAGAACAGAAAAACCCCAAAGTAGAAGAGGAAAAAAACCATAAAAACCAGAGCAGAAATAATTGAAAAAGAAATGAAACAGACTATAGCAAAGATCATCCAAGCTAAAAGCTGGTTCTTTGAGAAGATAAATAAAATAGACAAACTGTTATCCAGACTCATCGAGAAACAAAGGGAGAAAATCAAATCAACAAAATTAGAAAAGAAAATGGAGAAATCACAACAGACAATACAGAAATGCAAAAGATCATAAGACACTGCAGAGAGCAATTCTATGCCAATAAAATGGACAACTTGGAAGAAATGGACAAACTCTTAGAAAAGTATAAGCTCCCAAAGCTGAACCAGTAAGGAAGAAATAGAAAATCTGAACAGATCCATCACAAGTATGGAAATCTAAACTGTAATCAAAAATCTTCCAACAAACAAAAGTCCAGGACTAGACGGCATCACAGAGAAGGCAATGACAACCCATTCCAGTATTCTTGCCTGGAAAATCCCATGGATAGAGGAGGCTGGTAGGCTGCAGTTCATGGGGTCAATAAGAGTCAGACACGACTGAGCAACTTCACTTTCACTTTTCACTGTCATGCATTGGAGAAGGAAATGGCAACCCACTCCAGTGTTCTTGCCTGGAAAATCCCAGGGATGGGGGAGCCTGGTGGGCTGCCTTCTATGGGGTCACACAGAGTCGGACACGACTGAAGCGACTTAGCAGCAGATGGCATCACAGGGGAATTCTAACAAAAATTTAGAGAAGAGCTAGCACCTATCCTACTCGAACTCTTCCAGAAAATTGCAGAGAAAGGTCAACTTCCAAACTCATTCTATGAGGCCACCATCACCCTGATACCAAAACCAGACAAAGATACCACAAAAAAAGAAAACTACAGGCCAATATCACTGATGAACATAGAAGCAAAAATACTCAACAAAATCCTACCGAAGAGAATCCAACAACATATTAAATAGATCACACATCATGACCAAGTTGGTTTTATTTCAGAGGTGCAAGGATTCCTCAGTATCCACAAACCAATCAATGTTATAGACCATATTAACAAATTGAAAAATAAACAATATGATTATCTCAATAGATGCAGAGAAAGCCTTTGACAAAATGCAATACCCATTTATGATATAAACTCTTCAGAAAGCAAGCATAGAAGCAACATACCTCAACTTAATAAGAGGCATATACGACAAATCACATCAAACATTATCTTCAATTTTGAAAAATTGAAAGCCTTTCCTCTAAAATCAGTAGCAAGACAAGGGTGCCCATTCTCACCACTACTATTCAACATAGTTTTGAAAGTCCTATCCACAGCAATCAGAAAAGGAAAGCGAATAAAAAGAATCAAAATTGGAAAAGAAGAAATAAACATCACTGTTTGCAGATGACATGATCCTTTATATATAAAACCCTAAAGATGCCACCAGAAAATTACTAGAACTAACCAATGAATATAGTAAATTTGCAGGATATAAAATTAATACACAGATATCCCTTGCATTCCTATACAAGAACAATGAAAAAAAACAGAAAAAATTAAGAAAACAATGTCATTCACCATCGTAATGAAAAGAATGAATTACTTAGGAATAAATCTACTTAAAGAAACAAAACCTATAGATAGAAAACTATAAGAGACTGATGAAAGAACTCAAAAATGACACAAATAAGTGGAGAAATATACCATGCCCATGAATTGGAAGAATCAATACAGTGAAAATGAGTATACTATACAAATCAATCAATAGATTCAGTGCAATTTCTGTCAAACTACCAGTGGTATTTTTCACAGAACTAGAACAAAATATTTCACAATTTGTATGGAAACACAAAAAACCTCGAATAGCCAAAGCAGTCTTGAGAAAGAAGAATGGAACTGAGAAATCAACCTTCCTGACTTCAGACTATACTACAAAACTACAGTAATCAAGACAGTATGGTACTGGCACAAACACAGAAATATAGATCAATGAAACAAAATAGAAAGCCCAGAGATAGATCCACGCACCTGTGGACATCTTATCTTTGAAAAGGAGGACAAAATATAAAATGGAGAAAAGACAATCTCTTTTACAAGTGGTGCTGGGGAAACTGGCCAATACATGTAAAAGAGTGAAACTAGAACACTTTCTAACACCACACACAGAAATAAACTCAAAATGGATTAAAGATCTAAATGTAAGGCCAGAAAGCAGTCCTAAGATGGTGGAGGAATAGGACTGGGAGACCACTTTATCCCAAAAAAATTCACAAAAGAACATTTAAACGCTGAGTAAATTCCACAAAACAACTTCTGGATGCTGGCAGAGGACATCAGGCACCCAGCAAAGTAGCCCATTGTCTTCAAAAGAAGGTAGGGAAAAAATATAAAAGGCAGAAAAAGAGACAAAAGAGGTAGGGATGGAGCTCTGTCAAGGGAAGGGAGTCTTAAAAAGAGAGAAGTTTCCAAACACCAGGAAACACTCTCACTGCTGAGTCTGTGGTGAGCCTTGGAAGCACAGAGGGCAACATAACCGGGAGGAAAAATAAATATATAATTAAAACCCACAGATTACGAACCCAACGGTAACTCCCCCAGTGGAGAAGCAAAGCAAATGCTTGCACCGGCCACTAGCAAGCGGGGGCTGGGCAGGGAGGCGCAGGCTGCATTGCTTAGAGTAAGGATCTGGCCTGAATGCCCCGAGCGCAAACTGAGCGAACTAACTTGGTCTAGCAAACCAGACTGTGGGATAACTACCACGCAAAAAGCCAGCCCTAACCTAAGACACCGCCAGGCCCGCGCACAGAACAAAGGACTGAACAGAGATAGCCAGCTGCAGACCATCCCCCTCTGGTGACAGGCACCCAGAGCCAGAAGGGGGCAATCGCAGCCCCAGAGAGACATTATCTACAAAACTGTAAGCAGGCTTCTTTGCTAACAAGGACTTCTTGGCGTTCTGGATGGTCAACATCTGCCTGAGAAGGTGGGCCGGTTGTACACCCAGAAAACCGAGTGGCAGGGATGGGGGAGGTGATAAGTCACAGCAACCACATTCACCAAAGAGCCCATCACCTGAGCTGCTCGGACCTGGGAAGGGCACAAAACAGACTCAACCGAGTCTGTGCCTCTGAGGACTACCCGAGTGCCTGAACCTGATCAGCTTAGACCTGGGAGGTACATGCAGCCCAGGGCCAGCCTTGGATGGTTCCCAGTGGAGCAACCTAGAGCCTGAACAGTGTGGGCAGGGAGGGTACATGCCCCGTGAGCGGGGGCAGGCCCAGTGTGGCTGAGGCACTGCAAACACACACAAGTGTTATTTATTTGCAGCATCCCTCCCTCCCTACAGTGTGACTGAAAAAGTGAGCCTAAAAAAAGTGTCCACTACTGCCCGCTTTGTGTCAGGGTGAAAATCAGACACTGAAGAGACCAGCAAACAGAAGAAGTTAAAACAGAGGGAATCGCCTTGGAAATGACAGGTGCAATAGATTAAAACCCTGTCGTTGGTACCGACTACATAGGAAGGGGCCTATAGATCTTGAGAAATATAAGCCAGACCAAGGAACTATCCGAAAATGAAATGACTCCACAATACCCACATGACCACCAGAGAAAGTCCTAGATATATTTTTACCATTTTTACGATCATTCTTTTTTTAATTTTTTGAAAATTTTAAGTCCTCTATTACTCTTTTAATTTTCACTTTTATAACCTCCTATTACTTTGCAAAAAAAAAGACCCTACTTTTAAAAGCAAACTATATATATATATATATATATATATATATTATAATTTTGTGACTTTGTTTTATTTTTTTCTCCTTTTTTCTTCTTTTCTTTACTATTGTATTTTTTAAATTCCACACTCTACTGTAGATTTTTAATCTTTGCTTTTTGGTATTTGTTATCAATTTTGTACCTTTTAGAACCCAATCTTCAGTACCCACTTTTACTTGGAAGTGAGATTACTGGCTTGACTGCTCTCTCCCCTTTTGGACTCTCCTTTTTCTCCACCAGGTCACCTCTATCTCCTCCCTCCGCCTTCTCTTCTCTACCAACTCTGTGAATCTCTGTGTATTCTGGACTGTGGAGAGCACTTAGGAAACTGATTACTGGCTGGATCTGTCTCTCTCTGTGTTTTATCCTTTTATCCCCTCTTTTTTCCTCCTGGCAACGTCTGTCTCCTTCCTCCCTCTTCTCTTCTCTGTATAACTCCATGAACATCTCTGAGCGGTCCACTTGTGGAGTGTACATACTGGTTAGCTTGCTCTCTCCTCTTTTTATTCCACCTCATCTCATTCGGGTCACCTCTAACTCTCTCCTCCCTCTTCTCTTCTCCATGTAACTCTGTGAATCTCTCTGGGTGTCCCTCAGTGTGGAGAAACTTTTCATCTTTAACCTAGATGTTTTATCAATGGTGCTGTATAGAAGGAGAAGTCTTGAGACTACTGTAAAAATAAGACTGAAAACCAGAAGCAGGAGGCTTAAGTCCAAATCCTGAGAACACCAGAGAACACCTGACTCCAGGGAACATTAATTGACAGGAGCTCATCAAACGCCTCCATACCTACACTGAAACCAAGCACCACACAAGGGCCAACAAGTTCCAGAGCAAGACATACCAAGCAAATTCTCCAGCAACACAGGAACACAACCCTGAGCTCCAGTATACAGGCTGCCCAAAGTAACCCCAAAACCACTGACACCTCATAACTCATTACTGGACACTTCATTGCACTCCAGAGAAGAAATCCAGCTCCACCCACCAGAACACCGACACAAGCTTCCCTAACCAAGAAATCTTGACAAGCCACATGTACAACCCCACCCACAGCGAGCAAACTACACAATAAAGAGAATTCCACAAACTGCCAGAATGCAGAAAGACCACCCAAACTCAGCAATATAAACAAGATGAAGAGACAGAGGAATACACAGAAGGTAAATGAACAGGATAAATGCCCACCAAACCAAACAAAAGGGAAGAGATAGGGAATCTACCTAATAAAGAATTCCAAATAATAATAGTGAAAATGATCCAAAATCTTGAAATCAAAATGGAATCACAGATAAATAGCCTGGAGACAAGGATTAAGAACATGCAAGAAAGGTTTAACAAGGGCCTAGAAGAAATAAAAGAGAGTCAATATATAATGAATAATGCAATAAATGAGATCAAAAAATACTCTGGAGGCAACAAATAGTACAATAACAGAGGCAGAAGATAGGATTAGTGAAGTAGAAGATAGAGTGGTAGAAATAAATGAATCAGAGAGGGAAAAAGAAAAACGAATTAAAAGAAATGAAGACAATCTCAGAGACCTCCAGGACCGTGTTAAATGCCCCAACATTAGAATCATAGGAGTTCCAGAAGAAGACAAAAAGAAAGACCATGAGAAAATACTTGAGGAGACAATAGTTGAAAACTTCCCTAAAATGGGGAAGGAAATAATCACCCAAGTCCAAGAAACCCAGAGAGTCCCAAACAGGATAAACCCAAGGCAAAACACTCCAAGACACATATTAATCAAATTAACAAAGATTAAACACAAAGAACGAACATTAAAAGCAGCAAGGGGAAAACAACAAACAACACACAAGGGGATTCCCATAAGGATAACAGGTGATCTTTCAATAGAAACTCTTCAAGCCAGGAGGGAATGGCAAGACATACTATAAGTGATGGAAGAAAATAACCTACAGCCCAGATTATTGTACCCAGCAAGGATCTCATTCAAATACGAAGGAGAAATCAAAAGCTTTACAGACAAGCAATAGCTGAGAGAATACAGCACCACCAAACCAGCTCTCCAACAAATGCTAAAGAATATTCTCTAGACAGGAAACACAAAAAGGGTGTATAAACTTGAACCCAAAACAATAAAGTAAATTGCAACGGGATCATAATTATCAATAATTACCTTAAATGTAAATGGGTTGAATGCCCCAAACCAAAACCAAAAACTGGCTGAATGGATACAAAAGCAAGACCCCTATATATGTTGTCTACAAGAGACCCACCTCAAAACAGGGGACACATACAGACTGATAGTGAAAGGCTGGAAAAAGAGAGATAGAGCTGCAAATAGAGACTAAAAGAAAGCTGGAGTATCAATACTCATATCAGATAAAATAGACTTTAAAACAAAGGCTGTGAAAAGAGACAAAGAAGGACACTACATAATGATCAAAGGATCAATCAAAGAAGAAGATATAACAATTATAAATATATATGCACCCAACATAGCAGCACCACAATATGTAAGACAAATGCTAACAAGTATGAAAGGGGAAATTAACAATAACACAATAATAGTGGGAGACTTTAATACCCCACTCACACCTATGGATAGATCAACTAAACAGTAAATTAACAAGGAAACACAAACTTTAAAGGATACAATAGACCAGTTAGACCTAATTGATATGTATAGGACATTTCACCCCAAAACAATGAATTTCACTCTTTTCTCAAGGGCACACGGAACCTTCTCCAGGTTAGATCACATCCTGGGCCGTAAATCTAGCCTTGGTAAATTCAAAAAAAAAAAAGAAATCATTCCAAGCATTTTTTCTGACCACAATGCAGTAAGATTAGATCTCAATTACAGGAGAAAAACTATTTAAAATTCCAACATATGGAGGCTGAACAACACGCTGCTGAATAACCAACAAATCACAGAAGAAATCAAAAAAGAAATCAAAATATGCATAGAAACGAATGAAAATGAAAACAAAACAACCCAAAACCTGTGGGACACTGTAAAAGCAGTGTTAAGGGGAAAGTTCAGAGCAATACAGGCATACCTTAAGAAACAAAAAAAAAGTCAAATATATAACCTAACTCTAAAGCTAAAGCAACTAGAAAAGGAAGAAATGAAGAACCCCAGGGTTAGTAGAAGGAAAGAAATCTTAAAAATTAGGGCAGAAATAAATGCAAAACAAACATTAAAAAGAATACATTTGAATCAGTTCTAATGAGATGGATGAAACTGGAACCTATTATACAGAGTGTAGTAAGCCAGAAAGAAAAACACCAATACAGTATACTAACGCATATATATGGAATTTAGAAAGATGGTAACAATAACCCTGTGTACGAGACAGCAAAAGAGACACTGATGTATTGATCAGTCTTATGGACTCTGTGGGAGAGGGAGAGGGTGGGGAGATTTGGGAGAATGGCATTGAAACATGTATAATATCATGTATGAAACGAGTCGCCAGTCCAGGTTCGATGCACGATACTGGATGCTTGGGGCTGGTGCACTGGGACGACCCAGAGGGAGGGTATCGGGAGGGAGGAGGGTTCAAGATGGGGAACACAGGTACACCTGTGGCGGATTCATTTCGATATTTGGCAAAACTAATACAATATTGTAAATGTTAAAAATAAAATTAAAAAAAAAAAAAAAGAAACAAAGAGACCATAGCAAAAATCAACAAAGCCAAAAGCTGGCTCTTTGAAAGGATAAATAAAATTGACAAAACATTAGCCCGACTCATCAAGAAACAAAGGAGGAAAATCAAATCAATAAAATTAGAAATGAAAATGGAGAGATCACAACAGACAACACAGAAATACAAAGGATCCTAAGAGACTACTATCAGCAATTATATGCCAATAAAATGGACAACGGGGAAGAAATAGGCAAATTCTTAGAAAAGTACAACTTTCCAAAACTGAACCAGGAAGAAATAGAAAATCTTAGCAGACCCATCATAAGCACAGAAATTGGAACTGTAATCAGAAATCTTCCAGCAAGCAAACCCCAGGTCCAGACGGCTTCACAGCTGAATTCTACCAAAAAATTTAGAGAAGAGCTAACACCTATACTACTCAAACTCTTCTAGAAAATTTCAGAGGAAGGTAAACTTCCAAACTCATTCTATAAGGCCACCATCACCCTAATACCAAAACCTGACAAAGATGCCACAAAAAAAGAAAACTACAGGCCAATATCACTGATGAACAGAGACGCAAAAATCCTTAACAAACTTCTAGCAATCAGAATCCAAAAACACATTAAAAAGATCATACACCATGACCAAGTGGGCTTTATCCCAGGGATGCAAGGATTATTCAGTACCTGCAAATCAATCAATGTAATACACCACATAAACAAAATGAAAAATAAAAGCCATATGATTGTCTCAATAGATGCAGAGAAAGCCTTTGAGAAAATTCAACATCCATTTATGATAAGAACTCTCCAGAAAGCAGGAATAGAAAGAACATACCTCAACATAATAAAAGCTATATATGACAAACCCACAGCAATATTATCCTCAATGGTGAGAAATTGAAATAATTTCCCCTAAAGTCAGGAACAAGACAAGGGTGCCCACTTTCACCACTACAATTCAACATAGTTTTGGAAGTTTTGGCCACAGCAATCAAAGCAGAAAAAGAAATACAAGGAACCCAAATTGGAAAAGAAGAAGTAAAACTCTCACTGTTTGCAGATGACATGATCCTTTACACAGAAAACCCTAAAGACTCCACCAGAAAATCACTAGAACTAATCAATGAATATAGTAAAGTTGCAGGATATAAAATCAACACACAGAAATACTTGCATTCCTATACACTAATAATGAGAAAATAGAAAGAGAAATCAAGGAAACAATCCCATTCACCATTGCAACGGAAAGAATAAAATACTTAGGAATATATCTACCTAAAGAAACTAAAGACCTATATATAGAAAACTATAAAACACTGGTGAAAGAAATCAAAGAGGACACTAATAGATGAAGAAATATACCATGTTCATGGATCAGAAGAATCGATATAATGAAAATGAGTATATACCCAAAGGAATCTATAGATTCAATGCAATTCCTATCAAGCTACCAATGGTATTTTTCACAAAGCTAGAACAAATAATTTCACAATTTGTATGGAAATACAAAAAACCTCGAATAGCCAAAGCTATCTTGAGAAAGAAGAATGGAACTGGAGGAATCAACCTGCCTGACTTCAGGCTCTACTACAAAGCCACAAAGCCACAAAGACAGAAATATAGATCAATCGAACAAACTAGAAAGCCCAGAGATAAATCCATACACCTATGGACACCTTATCTTTGACAAAGGAGGCAAGAATATACAATGGATTAAAGACCATCTCTTTAACAAGTGGTGCTGGGATAACTGGTAAACCACTTGTAAAACAATGAAACAAGAACACTTTCTAATACCATACACAAAAATAAACTCAAAATGGATTAAAGAGCTAAACGTAAGACCAGAAACTATAAAAATCCTAAAGGAAAACATAGGCAAAACAGTCTCCGACATACATCACAGCAGGATCCTCTATGACCCACCTTCCAGAATATTGGAAATCAAAGCAAAAATAAACAAATGGGACCTAATTAAACTTAAAAGCTTCTGCACAACAAAGAAAACTACAATCAAGGTGAAAAGACAGTCTTCAGAATGGGATAAATAATAGCAAATGAAGCAACTGACAAACTAATCTCAAAAATATACAAGCAACTCCTGCAGGTCAATTCCGGAAAAATAAATGACCCAATCAAAAAGTGGGCCGAAGAACTAAATAGACATTTCTCCAAAGAAGGCATACAGATGGCTAACAAACACATGAAAGGATGCTCAACATCACTCATTATCAGAGAAATGCAAATCAAAACCACAATGAGGTACCATTTCAAGCCAGTTAGAATGGCTGCAATCCAAAAGTCTACAAGCAATAAATGCTGGAGAGGGTGTGGAGAAAAGGGAACCCTCTTACACTGTTGGTGGGAATGAAAACTAGTACAGCCACTATGGAGAACAGTGTGGAGATTCCTTAAAAAACTGGGAATAGAACTGCCATATGACCCAGCAATCCCACTGCTTGGCATAAACACCGAAGAAACCAGAATTGAAAGAGACACGTGTACCCCAGTGTTCATCACAGCACTGTTTATAATAGCCAGGACATGGAAGCAACCTAGATGTCCATCAGCAGATGAACGGATAAGAAAGCCGTGGTACATATACACAATGGAGTATTACGCAGCCATTAAAAAGAATACATTTGAATCAGCTCTAATGATGTGAATGAAACTGGAGCCTATTATAAAGAGTGAAGTTAGCCCGAAAGAAAAACACCAGTACAGTATCAGATCAGATCAGTCACTCAGTCGTGTCCGACTCTTTGCGACCCCATGAATCGCAGCACGCCAGGCCTCCCCATCCATCACCAACTCCCGGAGTTCACTGAGACTCACGTCCATTGAGTCAGTGATGCCATCCAGCCATCTCATCCTCTGTCGTCCCCTTCTCCTCTTGCCCCCAATCCCTCCCAGCATCAGAGTCTTTTCCAATGAGTCAACTCTTCACATGAGGTGGCCAAAGTACTGGAGTTTCAGATTTAGCATCATTCCTTCCAAAGAAATCCCAGGGCTGATCTCCTTCAGAATGGACTGGTTGGATCTCCTTGCAGTCCAAGGGACTCCCAAGAGTCTTCTCCAACACCACAGTTCAAAAGCATCAATTCTTCAGTGCTCAGCCTTCTTCACAGTCCAACTCTCACATCCATACATGGCCACAGGAAAAACAGTAGCCTTGACTAGACGAACCTTTGTTGGCAAAGTAATGTCTCTGCTTTTTAATATGCTGTCTAGGTTGGTCCTAACTTTCCTTCCAAGGAGTAAGCGTCTTTTAATTTCATGGCTGCAGTCACCATCTGCAGTGATTTTGGAGCCCCAAAAAATAAAGTCTGACACTGTTTCCACTGTTTCCCCATGTATTTCCCATGAAGTGATGGGACCAGATGCCATGATCTTCGTTTTCTGAATGTTGAGCTTTAAGCCAACTTTTTCACTCTCCTCTTTCACCTTCGTCAAGAGGCTTTTTAGTTCCTCTTCACTTTCTGACATGAGGTTGGTATCATCTGCATATCTGAGGTTATTGATATTTCTCCCGGCAATCTTGATTCAAGCTTGTGTTTCTTCCAGTCCAGCATTTCTCATGATGTACTCTGCATACAAGTTAAATAAACAGGGTGACAATATACAGCCTATACAGTATACTAATGCATATATATGGAATTTAGAAAGATGGTAATGATAACCCTGTATGTGAGACAGCAAAAGAGGCACAGATGTATAGAACAGTCTTTTGGACTCTGTGGGAGAGGGAGAGGGTGGGAAGATTTGGGAGAATGGCATTGAAACATGTATAATATCATATATGAAATGAAACTCCAGTCCAGGTTCGATGCATGATACTGGATGCTTGGGGCTGGTGCACTGGGAAGACCCAGATGGATGGTATAGGGAAGGAGAGGGAGGGGGGTTCAGGATGGGGAACACATGTATACCTGTGGTGGATTCATGTTGATGTATGGCAAAACCAATACAATATTGTAAAGTAATTAACCTCCAATTAAAATAAATTTATAAAAAAATAAATAAATGTAAGGCCCGAACCTGTAAACTCTTAGAGAGAAACATGGGCAGAACACTATGATATAAATTACAGCAAGATCCTCTATGATACATCTCCCAGAGTAAGGGAGAGAAGAAAAAAAAAAAACAAGCAAATGAGAAATAATTAAGTTAAAATCTTTTGCACAATGAAGGAAACTATAAGCAAGGTCAAAAGGCAGCCTTCAGAAGTGAGAAAACATTAGCAAACAAAACAACTGTCAAAGAATTAATCTCCAAAATATACAGTGGCTCAAGCAGCTCAATACCAGAAAAACAAGCAACACAATCAAAAAGTGGGCCAAAGAACTAAACAGACATTTCTCCAAAGAAGACATACAGGTGGCTAATAAACACATGAAAAAAATGCTCAACATCACTCATTATCAAACAAATGCAAATCAAAACCACAATGTGATATCATCTCACACCAATCAGAATGGCTGCCATCAAAACATCTACAAACAGTAAATGCTGGAGAGGGCGTAGAGAAAAGAGAACCCTCTTACACTGCTAGTGGGAATGCAAACTAGTACAGCCACTATGGAGAACAATATGGAGATTCCTTAAAAAACTGGAAATAGAACTGCCATATGACCCAGCAATCCCACTGCAGGGCTTACACACCAAGGGAACCAGAACTGAAAGATACACATACCCCAGTGTTCATTGCAGCACTGTTTACAATAGCTAGAACATGGAAACAACCCAGATGTCCATCGGCAGACAATGGATAAGGAATGGAATATTACTCAGCTATAAAAAGTATAGCATTTGAGTCAGCTCTAATGAGGTGGATGAAACTGGAGCCTATCACAGAGTGAAGTAAGCCAGAAAGAGAAACCCCAATACAGTATATTAATGCATATATAAGGAATTTAGAAAGACGGTAATGATGATCCTATATGCAGGGCAGCAAAAGAGACACAGAGGTAAAGAACAGATGTTTGGGCTATGTGGGAGAAGGCAAGGGTGAGACAATATGAGAGAATAGCATTGAAACATGTATATTACCATTTAAAATAGATGACCAGTGCAAGTTCAATGCATGAAGCGGGGAACTCAAAGCTGGTGCTCTGGGACAACCCAGAGGGATAGGGTAGGGTGGTGGGAGAGGGGTTCAGAATGGGGGGACACATGTGCATCTGGCTGATTCGTGTTGATGTATGGCAAAAACCACCACAATATTGTAAAATAATTATCCTCCAATTCAGATAAATAATTAATTTAAAATAAAAAAGAAATATTTTACACCTTTTAAGCAGAAGATGTGTCTTAGAATTCCTCTTGTCAAAAAATATATATTGCAGAAGATTGTTTCAAGATGGCAGAGTAGAAGGATGTGTAGTCATCTCCTGTGAAAGCGTCTAAATTGCAACTAGCTGTTGAACAACTATTGACAGTAGAATGCTAGAACCCACCAAAAAATGATACCCACATCCAACAACAAAGGAAAAGCTGCAATGAAATGATAGGGCATAAAGTGTTAGTTGCTCAGTTGTGTCCATCTCTTTGCAATCCCACTGAATGTAGCCCGCCAGGCTCCACTATCCATGGGATTTTCCAGGCAAGAATATTGGAATGGGTTGCCAGTACTTTCTTCAGAAGATCTTCCAAACTCAGGGATTTTCCTGACCTGGGGATCAAACCCAGGTCTTCCACATTGCAGGCAGATGTTTACCATCTGAGCTACCAAGGAAGAACAATAATCATGATAAAATCAAATAACATATCTACTAGGTGGGCAAGCCACAAACTGGAGAACAATAATACCAAAGAAATTCTCACACTGTTGGAAGATTCTGAGCCCCACATCAAGCTTCCCAGTCTGGAGGTCCAGCAAAATGATTAGGAATCCCCAGGGAATCTGACTTTTAAGGATAGTGGGAATGGATCACAGGACTTCCACAGGACTGGAGGACACAAAGACTCCACTATTGGAACAAAATAACAAACAAAATCTTGTGTACACCAGGAACTACGGGAAAGGGGCAGTAACCCCACAAGTGACTGAGCCAGACCCACCTGCAAGTGTTGTCGGGGTGAGGGGGGTGGGTCTCCTCTGGAGGGATGGCACATCATGGAAATAGAGGTACTGGCAGCAACAAGCCCTAGAGGGGCAGTTTGGTGTAAGCCTTCTTGGAGATTGCTATTAGCCCCACCATAATAGACTAGTTCCAAATAGGAAAAGGAGTTCGTCAAGGCTGTATATTGTCACCCTGTTTATTTAACTTATATGCAGAGTACATCATGACAAACTCTGGACTGGAAGAAACACAAGCTGGAATCAAGATTGCCAGGAGAAATATCAATAACCTCAGATATGCAGAAAGTGAAGAGGAACTAAAAAGCCTCTTGATGAAAGTGAAAGTGGAGAGTGAAAAAGTTGGCTTAAAGCTCAACATTCAGAAAACGAAGATCATGCCATCCGGTCCCATCACTTCATGGGAAATAGATGGGGAAATTGTGGAAACAGTGTCAGACTTTATTTTTGGGGGCTCCAAAATCACTGCAGATGGTGACTGCAGCCATGAAATTAAAAGACGCTTACTCCTTGGAAGGAAAGTTATGACCAACCTAGATAGCATATTCAAAAGCAGAGACATTACTTTGCCAACAAAGGTCTGTCTAGTCACGGCTATGATTTTTCCTGTGGTCATGGATGGATGTGAGAGTTGGACTGTGAAGAAGGCTGAGCACCGAAGAAATGATGCTTTTGAACTGTGGTGTTGGAGAAGACTCTTGAGAGTCCCTTGGACTGCAAGGAGATCCAACAGTCCATCCTAAAGATCAGTCCTGGGTGTCCATTGGAAGGACTGATGCTAAAGCTGAAACTCCAATACTTTGGCCACCTCATGCAAAGAGTTGACTCATTGGAAAAGACCCCAATGCTGGTAGGGATTGGGGGCAGGAGAAGACAGAGATGACAGAGGATGAGATGGCTGGATGGCATCACTGACTCGATGGACATGAGCTTAAGTATACTCCAGGAGTTGGTGATGGACACGGAGGCCTGGCGTGCTGCAATTCATGGGGTCGCAAAGAGTCGGACATGACTGAGTGACTGAACTGAACTGAACTGAACTAGATGGTAGACATAAAAGCAAAAAGGGATATAATCTGGCAGTCTCCAGAATGAAAACCACAGTCACAGAAAGCTAATCAAAATGAAAAGGCAGAGATAATCGGAGGAGGAGATAAGATGGCGGAGGAGTAGGATGGGGAGAACACTTTCTCCCCCACAAATTCATCAAAAGAACATTTAAACGCCGAGTAAATTCCACAAAACAACTTCTGAAAGCTGGCAGAGGACATCAGGCACCCAGAAAAGCAACCCAAGTCTTCAAAAGGAGAGAGAAGAAATACAGCTCCACTCACCAGAACACCGACACAAGCTTCCCTAACCAAGCAACCTTGACAAGCCACCTGTACAAACCCACACACAGCGAGGAAACGCCACAATAAAGAGAACTCCACAAACTGCCAGAATACAGAAAGGACACCCCAAACTCAGCAATTTAAACAAGATGAAGAGACAGAGGAATACCCAGCAGATAAAGGAACAGGATAAACGCCCACCAAACCAAACAAAAGGGGAAGAGATAGGGAATCTACCTGATAAAGAATTCAGAATAATGATAGTGAAATTGATCCAAAATCTTGAAATCAAAATGGAATCACAGATAAATAGCTTGGAGACAAAGATCGAGAAGATGCAAAAAAGGTTTAACAAGGACCTAGAAGAAATAAAAGAGAGTCAATATAAAATGAATAATGCAATAAATGAAATTAAAAACACTCTGGAGGCAACAAATAGTAGAATAACAGAGGCAGAAGATAGGATTAGTGAATTAGAAGATAGAATGGTAGAAATAAATGAATCAGAGAGGATAAAAAGAAAAACGAATTAAAAGAAATGAGGACAATCTCAGAGACCTCCAGGACAATATTAAACGCTACAACATTGAATCATAGGGTCCCAGAAGAAGAAGACAAAAAGAAAGACCATGAGAAAATACTTGAGGAGATAATAGTTGAAAACTTCCCTAAAATGAGGAAGGAAATAATCACCCAAGTCCAAGAAACCCAGAGAGTCCCAAACAGGATAAACCCAAGGTGAAACACACCAAGACACATATTAATCAAATTGACAAAGATCAAACACAAAGAACAAATATTAAAAGCAGCAAGGGCAAAACAACAAATAACACACAAGGGAATTCCCATTAGGATAACAGCTGATCTTTCAATAGAAACTCTTCAAGCCAGGAGGGAATGGCAAGACATACTTAAAGTGATGAAAGAAAATAACCTACAGCCCAGATTATTGTACCCAGCAAGGATCTCATTCAAATATGAAGGAGAAATCAAAAGCTTCTCAGACAAGCAAAAGCTGAGAGAATTCAGCACCACCAAACCAGCTCTCCAACAAATGCTAAAGGATATTCTCTAGACAGGAAACACAAAAACAGTGTATAAACTCAAACCCAAAACAATAAAGTAAATGGCAATGGGATCATACTTATCAGTAATTACTTTAAATGTAAATGGGTTGAATGCCCCAACCAAAAGACAAAGACTGGCTGAATGGATACAAAAACAAGACCCCTATATATGTTGTATACAAGAGACCCATCTCAAAACAGGTGACACATACAGACTGAAAGTGAAGGGCTGGAAAAAGATTTTCCATGCAAATACGGACCAAAAGAAAGCAGGAGTAGCAATACTCATATCAGATAAAATAGACTTTAAAACAAAGGCTGTGAAAAGAGACAAAGATGGTCACTACCTAATGATCAAAGGATCAATCCAAGAAGATATAACAATTATAAATATATATGCACCCAACACGGGAGCACTGCAATATGTAAAACAAATGCTAACAAGTATGAAAGGAGAAATTAACAATAACACAATAATAGTGGCAGACTTTAATACCCCACTCACACCTATGGATAGATCAACTAAACAGAAAATTAACAAGGAAACACAAACGTTAAACAATACAATAGACCAGTTAGACCTAATTGATATCTATATGACATTTCATCCCAAAACAATGAATTTCACCTTTTTCTCAAGCGCACATGGAACCTTCTCCAGGATAGATCACATCCTGGGCCATAAATCTAGCCTTGGTAAATTCAAAAAAATAGAAATCATTCCAAGCATCTTTTCTGACCACAATGAAGTAAGATTAGATCTCAATTACCGGAGAAAAACTATTAAAAATTCCAACATATGGAGGCTGAACAACACGCTGCTGAATAACCAACAAATCACAGAAGAAATCAAAAAAGAAATCAAAATTTGCATAGAAACTAATGAAAATGAAAATACAACAACTCAAAACCTGTGGGACACTTTAAAAGCAGTCCTAAGGGGAAAGTTCATAGCAATACAGGCATACCTAAAGAAACAAGAAAAAAGTCAAATAAATAACCTAACCCTACACCTAAAGCAACTAGAAAAGGAAGAAATGAAGAACCCCAGGGTTAGTAGAAGGAAAGAAATCTTAAAAATTAGGGCAGAAACAAATGCAAAAGAAACAAAAGAGACCATAGCAAAAATCAACAAAGCCAAAAGCTGGTTCTTTGAAAGGATAAATAAAATTGACAAACCATTAGCCAGACTCATCAGGAAACAAAGGGAGAAAAATCAAATCAATAAAATTAGAAATGAAAATGGAGAGATCACAACAGACAACATAGAAATACAAAGGATCATAAGAGACTACTATCAGCAATTATATGCCAATAAAATGGACAACGTGGAAGAAATGGACAAATTCTTAGAAAAGTACAACTTTCCAAAACTGGACCAGGAAGAAATAGAAAATCTTAACAGACCCATCACAAGCATGGAAATTGAAACTGTAATCAGAAATCTTCCAGCAAACAAAAGCCCAGGTCCAGATGGCTTCACAGCTGAATTCTACCAAAAATTTAGAGAAGAGCTAACACCTATCCTGCTCAAACTCTTCTAGAAAATTGCAGAGGAAGGTAAACTTCCAAACTCATTCTATGAGGCCACCATCACCCTAATACCAAAACCTGACAAAGATGCCACAAAAAAAGAAAACTACAGGCCAATATCACTGATGAACATAGATGCAAAATCCTTAACAAAATTCTAGCAATCAGAATCCAACAACACATTAAAAAGATCATACACCATGACCAAATGGGCTTTATCCCAGGGATGCAAGGATTCTTCAATATCCGCAAATCAATCAATGTTATACATCACATTAACAAATTGAAAAACAAAAAACCATATGATTATCTCAAGAGATGCAGAGAAAGCCTTTGACAAAATTCAACATCCATTTATGATAAGAACTCTCCAGAAAGCAGGAATAGAAGGAACATACCTCAACATAATAAAAGCTATATATGACAAACCCACAGCAAACATTATCCTCAATGGTGAAAAATTGAAAACATTTTCTCTAAAGTCAGGAACAAGACAAGGGTGCCCACTTTCACCATTACTATTCAACATAGTTTTGCAAGTTTTGGCCGCAGCAACCAGAGCAGAAAAAGAAATAAAAGGAATCCAAATTGGAAAAGAAGAAGTAAAACTCTCACTGTTTGCAGATGACATGGTCCTTTACAAAGAAAACCCTAAAGACTCCACCAGAAAATTACTAGAACTAATCAATGACTATAGTAAAGTTGCAGGATATAAAATCAACACACAGAAATCCCTTGCATTCCTATACACTAATAATGAGAAAACTGAAAGAGAAATTAAGGAAACAATTCCATTCACCATTGCAACGAAAAGAATAAAATACTTAGGAATATATCTACCTAAAGAAACTAAAGACCTATATATAGAAAACTATAAAACACTGGTGAAAGAAATCAAAGAGGACACTAATAGATGGAGAAATATACCATGTTCATGGATTGGAAGAATCAATATAGTGAAAATGAGTATAATACCCAAAGCAATTTATAGATTCAATGCAATCCCTATCAAGCTACCAATGGTATTCTTCACAGAGCTAGAACAAATAATTTCACAATTTGTATGGAAATACAAAAAACCTCGAATAGCCAAAGCTATCTTGAGAAAGAAGAATGGAACTGGAGGAATCAACCTACCTGACTTCAGGCTCTATTACAAAGCCTCAGTTATCAAGACAGTATGGTACTGGCACAAAGACAGACATATTGATCAATGGAACAAAATAGAAAGCCCAGAGATAAATCCACGCACATATGGACACCTTATCTTTGACAAAGGAGGCAAGAATATACAATGGATTAAAGACAATCTCTTTAACAAGTGGTGCTGGGAAAACTGGTCAACCACTTGTAAAAGAATGAAACTAGAACACTTTCTAACACCTTACACAAAAATAAACTCAAAATGGATTAAAGATCTAAATGTAAGACCAGAAACTATAAAACTCCTAGAGGAAAACATAGGCAAAACACTCTCCGACATACATCACAGCAGAATCCTCTATGACCCACCTTCCAGAATATTGGAAATCAAAGCAAAAATAAACAAATGGGACCTAATTAAACTTAAAAGCTTCTGCACAACAAAGGAAACTATAAGCAAGGTGAAAAGGCAGCCTTCAGAATGGGAGAAAATAATAGCAAATGAAGCAACTGACAAACAACTAGTCTCAAAAATATATAAGCAACTCCTACAGCTCAACTCCAGAAAAATAAATGACCCAATCAAAAAATGGGCCAAAGAACTAAATAGACATTTCTCCAAAGAAGACATACAGATGGCTAACAAACACATGAAAAGATGCTCAACATCACTCATTATCAGAGAAATGCAAATAAACACCACTATGATGTACCATTTCATGCCAGTCAGAATGGCTGCGATCCAAAAGTCTACAAGCAATAAATGCTGGAGAGGGTGTGGAGAAAAGGGAACTCTCTTACACTGTTGGTGGGAGTGCAAACTAGTGCAGCCACTATGGAGAACAGTGTGGAGATTCCTTAAAAAACTGGAAATAGAACTGCCATATGACCCAGCAATCCCACTGCTGGGCATACACACTGAAGAAACCAGAAGGGAAAGAGACACATGTACCCCAATGTTCATCGCAGCACTGTTTATAATAGCCAGGACATGGAAGCAACCTAGATGCCCATCAGCAGATGAATGGATAAGAAAGCTGTGGTACATATATGGAGTATTACTCAGCCATTAAAAAGAATACATTTGAATCAGTTCTAATGAGATGGATGAAACTGGAACCTATTATACAGAGTGAAGTAAGCCAGAAAGAAAAACACCAATACAGTATACTAACGCATATATATGGAATTTAGAAAGATGGTAACAATAACCCTGTGTACGTGACAGCAAAAGAGACACCGATGTATAGATCAGTCTTATGGACTCTGTGGGAGAGGGAGAGGGTGGGGAGATTTGGGAGAATAGCACTGAAACATGTATAATATCATGTATGAAAAGAGTCGCCAGTCCAGGTTCGATGCACGATACTGGATGCTTGGGGCTGGTGCACTGGGACGACCCAGAGGGAGGGTAGGGGAGGGAGGAGGGAGGAGGGTTCAGGATGGGGAACGCGGGTATACCTGTGGCAGATTCATTTTGATATTTTGCAAAACTAATACAATATTGTAAAGTTTAAAAATAAAATTAAATTTAAAAAAATAAATAAATAAATAAAACAGATAATCAACAAGCACCTACTGTATAAACACAGGAACTCTACTCAATACTCTGTAATAACCTATATGAGAAAATAAACTGAAAAAGTTTGAAAAAAAAAAAGAAAAGGCATAGACTTATGGCCCAGGTGAAGGAGTAAGATGAATCCCCAGAAAAATAACTTAATGAAGTATAGGCAACATTTCAGAAGAAGAATCCATAATAATGAAAATGAAGATGATCCTGGATCTTGGAATAATAATGGAGAAGAGATGAGAAACCTTTACCAAAGACCTAGAAGAACTAATGAACAAATTAACAGAGATGAACAACACACTAAAGGGAATCAATAGCAGAGTTACTGAGACAAAGAAATGGATAAGTGACTTGGAATATAGAATGGTGGAAATAACTGCTGCAAAGCAAAATATAGAAAAAAGAATGAAAAGAAAGAAAGACAGCATAAAAGACCTCTGGGACATTAAATGCACCAACATTCTCATTATAGGAGTCCAAGAAGGAGAAGAGAGAAAGGATGTAAGAAAATATTTGAAGAGATAATAGCTAAAAATTTGTCTAACGTGGAAAAGAAAATAGTCAATGCAGTCCAGGAACTTACAGTCCCAAGCAGGATAAACCCAAGGAGGAACACCCCAAGACACAAATTAATCAAACAGACAAAAATTAAAGACAAAGATAAAATATTAAAAGCAGCAAAGGAAAAATGACAAACAATATACAGGGGAACTCCCATAAGGTTATCAGCTGATTTCTCAACATAAACTCTACAAGCCAGAAAAGAATAGCAAGATATATTCAAAGTGATTAGATGGAAGAACTTGCATCCAAAAATACCCTACCCAGCAAGACTCTCATTCAGATTTAACAAGGAAATCAAAAGTTTTCCAGAGAAGCATAAGCTAAGAGAATTCAGCACCACCAAATCAGCTTTACAAGTACTAAAGAAACTTCTCTTGGAAGAGACATACAAAAAATAAACCTCAAACAATTAGGAAAATGGTAGTAGGATTATACATATCAATAATTACCTTAAAGGTAAACGGGTTAAATGCACCAACCAAAAGATGTAGACTGGCTGGGTGAATACAAAAACAAGACTGGTATATATGCAGTCTATAAGAGACCCACCCCAGACCTAGGAACACTTACAGACTGAAAGTAAGGGGATTGGAGAAGTATTTCACACAATTAGAAACCAAAACAAAGATGGAGAAGCAATACTTATATCATAGAAAATAGATTTAAAAAATAAAGATTGTTAATAAGATTGTTTTGTCGCTACAAATAAGGACATTACATGATCTAGGATTCAATCCAAGAAAAAGATATAACGATTATAAATATATATCCGCCCAACATAGAGTACCTCATACTAACAGTCATAAAAGGAGAAGTTTACAGTAACACAATAAAATCAGGAACAAGACTAAGATGTCCACTGTCACCACTTTTATTCAACATAGTTTTGGAAGTCTTAGCTACAGCAATTAGAGAAGAAAAAGAAGTAAAAGGAATCCAAATTAGAAAAGAAAAAATTAATCTGCCACTGTTTCCAGATGATGTAATACTATACATCAGATCAGATCAGATCAGATCAGTCGCTCAGTCGTGTCCGACTCTTTGCGACCCCATGAATCGCAGCACACCAGGTCCCCCTGTCCATCACCAACTTCTGGAGTTCACTGAGACTCACGTCCATTGAGTCAGTGATGCCATCCAGCCATCTCATCCTCTGTTGTCCCCTTTCCTCTTGCCCCCAATCCCTCCCAGCATCAGAGTCTTTTCCAATGAGTCAACTCTTCGCATGATACTATACATAGAAGATCCTAAAGATGCTACCAGAAAAATACTGAACCTCATCAATGAATTTGGTAAAGTTGCAGGTTACAGAATTAATACACAGAAATTTGTTGCATATCTACACAAAAAAAAAAAAAATCAGAAAGAAAAATTCAAGAAAGAAGTACATTATTATTGCATCAAAAAGAATAAAATACCAAGGAATAAACATATTTATGGAGACAAAAGACCTATACTCCAAAAACTATAAGATCTTGATGAAATATATCAAAGAACACATAAACTGATGGAAAGATATACTATGTTCGTAGATTGGAAGAATCAATATTGTTAAAATGACTACATTACCCAAGGCAATCTACAGATTCAATACAATCCCTATCAAATTACCAACAGCATTTTTCATGGAACTAGAACAAAAAAATCTCAAAATGTATATGGAGACACAAAAGACCCTGAATAGTCAAAACAACCTTGAAAAAGAAAAGTAGGGCTGGAGGAATACAGCTTCCTCAAAAATAGTATGGAATTGACAAAAAAAAAAAATAGAAATGTAGATCAATGGAACATAATAAGCCTATGGACAATTAATCTATGACAAAGGAGGCAAGTCTACACAATGTTGGAAAGACCATGTCCTCAACAAATGGTGCTGGGAAAACTGGTCAGCTACATGTTAAAAAATAAAATTAGATCCTTATTTAAATCCATACAAAAAACTAAGCTCCAAATTGGTTAAAGACCTCAAAGTGAGAACAGACACTATAAAAACCTTAGAGGAAAACATAGGCAGAACATTCTCTGACATAAATCACAGCAATATCTTTTTCAATCCATCTACCAGAATAATGGAAATATAATCAAAAATAAATAAATGAGACCTACTTAAACTCAAAAGCTTTTGCACAGAAAAGAATACAATAAGCCCAACAAAAAATTCCACAGATTAGAAGAAAATATTTGCAAATGATGTGACCGATAAGAGAGTAGTCTAAAAATTTACCAACAGCTCATAACACTTAGGGCTTCCCTTGTGGCTCAGCTGGTAAAGAATCCATCTGAAATGTGGAGGCCTGGGTTTGATCCCTGGGTTGGGAAGTTTCCCTGGAGAATAAAGGCTACCCACTCCAGTATTTTGGCCTGGATAATTCCATGGACTGTATATTCCATGGGGTTGCAAAGAGTCAGAAAAGACTGAGTGACTTTTACTTCACTTTCTTTCATGACACTTAACAGATCAAAACAAATAGCCCTCTCAAATGAGCAGAAGACCTAAATAGGCATTTCACCAAAGGAGACATACAGATGGCCAATAGGCACGTGAAAAGATGTTCAACGTCACTAATTATTAGAGAAATTCAAGTCAAAACTACAATGAGATATTACCTTACCCCAGTCAGAATGGCCTCACACCAGATAGCTATCATCAAAAAATCCACAAATAGTAAATCCTGGAGAGAGTGTGAGAGAGAAGGGAACCCTCATACACTGTTAATGGGAATGAAAACTGGTACAGCCACTATGGAGCACGTTATTGAGGTTTCTTCAGTTCAGTTCAGTCCAGTTCAGTCTCTCAGTCGTGTCCGACTCTTTGCGACCCCATAAATCGCAGCACACCAAGCCTCCCTTGTCCATCACCAACTCCTGCAGTTCACTGAGACTCACGTCCATCGAGTCAGTGATGCCATCCAGCCATCTCATCCTCTGTCGTCCCCTTCTCCTCTTGGCCCCAATCCCTCCCAGCATCAGAGTCTTTTCCAATGAGTCAACTCTTCGCATGAGGTGGCCAAAGTACTGGATTTTCAGCTTTAGCATCATTCCTTCCAAAGAAATTCGAGGGCTGATCTCCTTAAGGATGGACTGGTTGGATCTCCTTGCAGTCCAAGGGACTCTCAAGAGTCTTCTCCAACACCACAGTTCAAAAGCATCAATTCTTCGGTGCTCAGCTTTCTTCACAGTCTGACTCTCACATCCATACATAGCCTTGATTAGACGGATCTTTGTTGGCAAAGTAATGTTTCTGCTTTTCAATATGCTATCTAGGTTGGTCATAACTTTTCTTCCAAGGAGTAAGCGTCTTTTAATTTCATGGCTACAATCAACATCTGCAGTGATTTTGGAGCCCAAAAAGATAAAGTCTGACACTGTTTCCACTGTTTCCCCATCTATTTCCCATGAAGTGATGGGACCAGATGCCATGATCTTCGTTTTCTGAATGTTGAGCTTTAAGCCAACTTTTTCACTCTCCACTTTCACTTTCATCAAGAGGCTTTTTAGTTCCTCTTCACTTTCTGCCATAAGCATGGTGTCATCTGAATATCTGAGTTTATTGATATTTCTCCTGGCAATCTTGATTCCAGCTTGTCTTCTTCCAGCCCAGCATTTCTCATGATGTACTCAAAATATAAGTTAAATAATCAGGGTGACAATATACAGCCTTGATGTACTCCTTTTCCTATTTGGAACCAGTCTGTTATTCCATGTCCAGTTCTAACTGTTGCTTCCTGACCTGCATACAGATTTCTCAAGAGGCAGGTCACGTGGTCTGGTATTCCCATCTCTTTCAGAATTTTCCACAGTTTATTGTGATCCAAACAGTCAAAGGCTTTGGCATAGTCAATAAAGCAGAAATAGATGTTTTTCTGGAACTCTCTTGCTTTTTCAATGATCCAGCGGATGTTCCTTGAAATACTAAAAATAGAGCTACCATGCATGTGCATGCATGCTCAGTCAATTATTCATGTCTGACTCTTTGCTATCCACTTTGTAGCCTGCCAGGCTCCTCCATGGGATTGTCCATGGGATTTTCCAGGTAAGAATACTAGACGAGTGTTCATTTCCTTCTCCAAGAGTTACCATATGACCCTGTAATCCCACTCCTGGGCATATATTTGGAGAAAAACATGGTCTGAAAAGATGCATCTATCCCAATATTCATTGCTGCTGCTGCGTCACTTTTGTAGTGTCAGACTCTGTGCGACCCCATAGATGGCAGCCCACCAGGCTTCCCCGTCCTTGGGGTTCTCCAGGCAAGAACACTGGAGTGGGTTGCCATTTCCTTCTCCATTCCATTTCCTTCTCCATTACATGAAAGTGAAAAGTGAAAGTGAAGTCGCTCAGTCCTGTCTGACTCTAGCGACCCCATGGACTGCAGCCTACCAGGCTTCTCCCTCCATGGGATTTTCTAGGCAAAAGTACTGGAGTGGGGTGCCATTGCCTTCTCTGCAATATTCATTATAGCACTGTTTATAATGGCCAAGACATGGAAGCAACCTAAATCTGTAGGATTTAGATTGAGGAATGGATAAAGAAGATGTGGTACACATATACAATGGAATATGCATATATACAGCCACTAAAAGAAATTAAATAATGCCATTTGCAGCAACATTTATGGAACTAGAGCACGTCATACTGAGCAAAGTAAGCCAGACAAAGCAGGAGAAATATCATGACACACGTTGTATGTGAAATCTAAAAAGAAATGATACAAATGAACTTAGTTACAAAACAGAAACATATACATACTTTGAGAAGGAGCTTAAGGTTACCAGGTAGAAGGATGGGGTAAGGAACAGTTAGGGAGTTTGGGATGGGCATGTACACATTGCTATATTTAAAATGAATAACCAGCAAGGATTTGCTGTATAGCACATGGAACTCTGCTCAATGTTATGTTGCAGCCTGCATGTATTATGAGTACAGAATGGATTCATGTATGTGTGTGACTTGGTCCCTTTGCTATTCACCGGAAATTATCCCAACATTGTTAATTCACTATACCCTAATACAAAATTTGAAAGTTTAATATATATATATATTTTTTTCAAGCCCCAGTATCTCAGAATGTTCTTTTATTTGGAGATAGGTTATTTACAGAGTAATCAAATTAAAATGAGTTCATTAGTGTGGATCCTAATCCTATATTGCTTGTGTCTTCATAAAAAGGGGAAATTTTCACACTGATTTGACTGACATGGACAAAGAGAAGAGCATCTGAAGACACCAGGAGATTTCTGTCTACAAGCCAAGGGATGCCTGAGGCCACCAGAATCAGAGGAAGATATCTCGAGCAGATTTTATCCCACAGCCCTCCCTCAGAAGGAATCAACTCTGCCAACACCCTAATTTCAGTCTTCTAGGTTCCAGGATTTTGAAATAGTACATTTCTGCTCTTTAAGCCACCCAATTTGTAGAACTTTGTTACAGCGGCTTTACCAAACAAATAAATACTATTAATGCACTAGTAGTTAAAAGGAAAGTGAACTCATTCTCCCTACTCAATCATAAACTAGCTTTGAAAATCGAAAGCATAGAAATCTATGTAAATAAAATTCAATCAATCATGCTAATTGTAACTTCCCTTCCCATCAGTAGTTCTTAATCAGAGGAGATAAGACATCTAGGGGACATTTGGAGACATCTGGAAATATTTTGTCATAACAGGAGGAGTAGCTGCTGGCACCTAGTGGGTCTGGAAGCAAAGGATGCTGCTAAACACCCTAGAGTACACAGGCAGCCCTTCACAATAAGATCCATCTGGTTCAAAATGTCAAAACTACTAGTTGACAAATTCTGCTTCTTACGTTTTAAACCAGTTTTCTTTATACATAATATATTGTTATTTTCATTCAATAGTCGAATGCTTTCTACACTTCATGTGAACATGAAAGGATATTTATTAAAACATATATTTGCTTAATATTATAAATATCAAGTGCAATATGGCACACCATACACACAAAAAAGTGGCTCTTCTGTAAGCATCATGCCCATCTGCTTACTGCCACTTTGTTTAACTATCTAATGTAAGGTTCATTGTTCTTTTTCTATTTTTCAATCTGCTTATAGCAATACATCACTGTCTCCATATTATACTGACTAAATCTTCTCTAATAAAATGGCACATGTCTGAAGAATGCACCTGCTCAGAAACGGGTTTAGTGAATCCAGACTGAGAGGAAAGTAACAGACAACCTGCTACTAGGTTCTGATGTGATGGAACTGACACTACATACTCTGTGGTTTCTATTCTGATGGTCTATGCAATCTTCCTGGTATAGTATGTCTCCCTTCCTGGTCCACAAAAGGATTAAAACCCTTTTAACCATTTGAAATTCTGATTTTTTTCTTTAGAGAATGTGTAATGTGTTAATATATATTTTTTTCTTTTGATGAGTCTGAATTCAAATCTCAAATTGAGGTAGCTAATGAAAAGATGTCTTGTAGTTTCACATAAATGTCTGCTGGTCTTTTATATACTTTAACCATTGTTTATTTGAATTTGATGTACGGCTTTTCTTAAAAGAAAAAAATAGGTTCTAAATTACTCCAAAGATCAGAATGAAACACACTGACAGCTTTATTCCATGTGTATTAACGTTTATTCATTTACTTACCATTCCAGAGAACAGTTTCAAATGGTCTTTGACCAGGAAGAATCTGAGTATTTCATGTTTCTGATAAAAAGGTACCATTTTTTCCTACATAAATGTTTAAAGCCATTACTTGATTCACAATAACTCTAAATTGATAGGTCTAAATACAAAACAGAGAAGGCAATGGTGGCCCACTCCAGTACTCTTGCCTGGAAAATCCCATGGACAGAGGAGCCTGGTAGTCTGCAGCCCATGGGATCTCTAAGAGTCGGACTCAGCTGAGCGACTTCACTCTCACTTTTAGCTTTCATGCATTGGAGAAGGAAATGGCAACCCACTCCAGTGTTCTTGCCTGGAGAATCCCAGGGACGGTGGAGCCTGATGGGCTGCCGTCGATGGGGTTGCAGAGAGGCGGACACGACTGAAGCGACTTAGCAGCAGCAAATATAAAACTGCACAGGTGAATGGTTTGCTGAAAACAAAAGTTGTGTGCATTTTAAAACGTTATCAAGAAATAAGTATTACCTATATTGTACAAAACAAAATTAAGTGTAAATGATCTTACAACCTTATGTCACATTTTTACTTGAATATTATGCTATTGGAAGAATATTATAAGTCTTAAAGGGAGCTTAAAGAGAAGAGCTTAAAAGGAAGCTTGCAACCTCCAGAGGCAGCAGCTCCACAGCTTTTTGTTGTATATGCTGATAAAGCTTTCGTTGAAAGCTTAGAGTGCTGTAATTGAAGGAAAATAAGAAACTTTAAATGTTTGTATGTGCTTGTTGTTTATTTATTTATTTGTCTCCCAGGAGAATGAAATCCTTGAGGCTTCTGTCAAATACCACTCTTGCTTCCCAAAAAAACAGGGTTTCCTTGGGGAAAAGATGCAAATCTTTTCAACAGCAGAGAGTCAGGAATAAACTGAAGGATAATAGAGCTGTGTGAAGTATAAGCTTCAATGTGAATGCTGTCAGCATAAATTGTGTCATTAATAATAGTAATACATAATAATAATAATAAAAACAATACCAGAAGACAGAGTTTTGAGAAAATAAAAAGGCAACAGTGTGTAGTGCAAAGCTTAGGAAGGGGAGTCTCTAGGGAAGGAAATGTGCAGAGATTTTATTGTAATGCAGGAAACAGAGCATGACTGTAAAAAAGAGTGAGTTCTAAAGAAGAAAAAAAAAAAGTCAATCACAAATAAAGAATATAAGGCAAAGGGGTCATGAATGTATGAGGAGTTAGAGTAAAGACAATGAAGACTTATTAAAGGAACTGATGTTGAATAGAAATTGAATAAACCTCCAAAAGAGCCTGAAAGCACTCTCTGACATGGAAGTAACAATAAATAAAGATGCACAGATAACAAAGGCAACTTTGAAATACTGATATAGCCATTGGGGTTTATTATTCTAATAATAGGAGGTAGAGAACTATGATAAATACCCTTATGAGAAGGGATTTGTGAATTAAAACTAACCTGACACTTCTATATTTGCTTCTAATTTATTCTTATATTTTATAAAATTTATTGATTGTCAGTTTGATTGTCAAATGATCACTTTTAATTAAAGTATCACATAAAATTGCTAATCAATCTAGCATCTGAAATAAAAGTCCTTAGTAGATTGTTGATGAAAATGATGCCAACAGGTAACAACACCACTTCAATTAATTCTGTTTAGATCCTTTCCTAATAATTAGAGATAAAAGGACAGATACGATATAATCAGTAATCCAGAATGGATAGTTTCCTGACAGTATTTTTTTTTTTCATTTGATAACCTCCCTTCTGTTGAAGGTAATGAATTCTCAAGCACTCAGAGAGGTGGAACTCATTTGGTTATTCCTAGTTCACTCTGCCCCAGATCTCCCTCATCTAATCTGTCTTAGATGGTCAGGAATTGTTCAGCAGTAGCTGACGAATTATTTATTATTTCTGGCACAATGCTCAGAACCCACTGGGAAAATTCCATACTGGGTTCTACACAGCCAATGGAAGCATTCTTGAGCACATATTTTATAATCCTGCAGGGCTTGTTTTACAGCAGCTATTTATTCATTCTATCATCTCAAATTTACTAGTTAAAACCTGTGATCTGGCAGATACTAAGCAGTTTTCCCTGCCCATCTGGGATCTGGATTAAATTCTAAATGCAACTCCTCTGAAAACTAAAGACTAGCATAACCTAAATCCTACTGACATTTACAGGCAGGAGTAATCACTTCTAAATGGGAAGTCCAGAAAGGTGTCATGGAAGAACTAAGTTGGAATAGGTTGGAAGTGCCTCAAAAGGCAAATATGTGAAGGAAATTAATTCCTACATATTACAGGCAGAATGAAGGCAAAAATCCTAAGTGTAATGTTACAGAAAGTAAGTGAGTAGGTAGGAGCCATTCAAGGTTGCCTAGAAAGCTGGATATAGCAAGGAAAGCAAAAGAGATTCCACTGTGAAAACAGGCAGGGCCTAACAAAGAAGGTCAACTCTCCAAGGTAGCTGAATCATTAATAAAGGCAACGGAAAGCTCCTAAGCAAAGGAACAAATTTAGTATGATAAACTTTCAAGTGTTTTGAATTGACTAGTGAGCATAACTGCAGGTACAAAATTCAGTTAATAGAAGTAGGTATAAGTTTTTTTTTTTCTTAATGGGAAGTGAAAAACTGGTTTAAAAGCTCTGATGGCATCATCATTACTTTTTATATTCAAGGTACCCAGCACCTTATACTGTATAAAGACAAGAAAATGGTTTGCTAATAAGCAAAGATTTAGAAGTAAGTTAGGAACATACACAGAACAGTGAAAACCAAAGAAAAATCAATGCCAGAGGCTGTGGCATGGTTAAGAAGGACTAAATGACTGATAGCTTTTCATAGGGCAACGTGACAATAAAGAGAAAAATAAGGGCTTAATCAGTGGGTGGCAGAAAACAGGAGGCAGAGAGTCTTAACTCCTATTTCAAAAAAATTGAAAGGGAAATTTTAAAAGAGAGACTGTTTGGTAAAAGGTAAATAATGAATTAAAAGGTACCTAAGAAAAATATACTTGATGAGACAAAGCCTAGTGTTCAGGAACCATGAGACCTCCAGCAAGAGATCAATTACAGATAAAATTAAACATAAAATCCAGTCACGAATATTTGTTTAGCACCATTATGAACTGAAAACCATGCTAAGCAATGGAGATATGAAGATGAAAATACACTGTTTCTGTCCCCACAGAATCTATATTCACAAGGAGAATCATCTAGGACTAACAGAAAATTATTATGCAGTAATGACTTTAATTAAGGCATGTACCAATTGTAATAAAAATAGGAGGGGAAGCAAAGAGTTATAGAAGATGCTGTACATCCATTTTATCTCTTCTCATTAAATGAACTCTTCTCATGCTTTTGCAAAATCTTCTCACTCAACAAAGTCTACATGGTTTGAAAAGACTGACCAAGATTTCCAGCTGCAGGATAAGCATACAACCCTGGGCCAGATAATCAGAATAACTTATCCTTCAGTGACTAGGGGATGGACATGTGACCCAGTCTAAGTCAAAATCCTTCACAGAATATTATTTAACTATTAAGTATCAAGACAGAGCCATTTTCTCTTTTTAAAATGCTACATACCAGAATAAAGCAAGCTTTGAGTGTAAGGGTTCACTGTGCAGAAGAGAAAAACCAGCCTGATAATGAAGTCAACCACGAGGAATAAAAACCAAAGAGGAAAATAAAGATAATAAAAAAGAAAAAATCCCTAATATATTTTAAGATCCTTAAGACTTTGTCCACATTAGTTCTTTGAGAAGATAGATAAAATAGGCAAACTGTTAGCCAGACTCATCAAGAAAAAAAGGAGAGAAGAAGCAAATCAATAAAATTACAAACAAAAATGCAAAATTTACAACAGATAGCATAGAAATGCAAAAGGTTATAAGAGACTACTAAAGTAATCACATGGCTAATAAAATGGACAACTTGGAAGAAATGGAAAAATTCTTAGAAAATTATAAAATTCTTAGAAAAGTATAACCTTTCAATAGTTAACCAGGAAGAAATAGAAAATTCTAACAGACCCATCACAAGCACGGAAATTGAAACAGTAATTAAAAATTCCAACAAACAAAAGTCCAGGACCAGTTGGCTTCAAAGGTGAATTCTACCAAAAAGAATTAGCTCTTAGGGAAGAGCTAACAGCTATCCTACTCAAACTCTTCCAGAAAATTGCAGAGGAACGTCAACCCCCAAACTCGTTCTATGAGGTCACCATCACCCTGAAACCAAAACCGAACAAAAATGCAACAAAAAAAGAAAGCTACCAGCAAATATCACTGATAAACATGGATGCAAAAATCCTTAACAAAATCTTAGCAAACAGAATCCAACAACATATTAAAAAGATTATACATCATGACCAAGTGGGATACCCCAGGGATGCAAGGATTTTTCTTTCTTTTTTTTTTTAAATTTTATTTTATTTTTAAACTTTACAATTTCAACATTCACAAATCAGTCAATGTGATACACCATATTATCAAATTGAAGGATAAAAACCATATGATTATCTCAATAGATGCAGAGAAAGCCTTAGGCAAAATTCAACACCCATTTATTATAAAAACTCTCCAGAAAGCAAGCATAGAAGCGACATACCTTAACTAAATAAAAGCCATATACATCAAACACATAGCAAACATTATCTTCAATGGAGAAAAATTAAAAGCCTTTCCTCTAAAGTCAGGAACAAGCCAAGGGTGCCCACTCTCACCACTATTGTTACCATAGTTATGGAAGTCCTAGCCACAACAATCAGAGAAGAAAAAGAAATAAATGGAATCCAGATTGGAAAAGAAGAAGTAAAACTCACTGTTTGCAGATGACATGATCCTCTGCATAGAAAACTCTAGAGACAAAAAAAAAAAAAAAAATTTACTAGAACTAATCAATAAATATAGCAAATTTGCAGGATATAAAATTAATATGGAAATCCCTTGCATTCCTATACACTAACAATGAAAAACAGAAAGAGAAATTAAGGAAAAAATCCCATTCAGCATTTCAATGAAAAGAATAAAGTACTTAGGAATAAATTTACCTAAAGAAACAAAAGACCTATACAGAAAACTATAAAACACTGATGAAAGAAATCAAAGATGACACAAATAAATCCTGAGAAATATACCATGCCCATGGACTGGAAGAATAAATATAATGAAAATGAGTATTCTACATAAAGAAATCTATAGATTCAACACAACCCCTATCAAGCTACCAATGGTATTTTTCACAGAACTAGAACAAATAATTTCACAATTTTTATGGAAACACAAAAAACCTCAAATAGCCAAAGCAATCTTGAGAAAGAAGAACGAACCTGGAGGAATCAACTTTCCTGACTTCAGACTATACTACAAAGTTAAAGTCATCAAGACAGTATGGTACTGGCACAAAGATGAAATATAGATCAGTGGAACAAGATAGAAAGCCCATAGATAAATCTATGGACGCCTTATCTTTGACAAAGGGGGCAAAAATATACAATGGAGAATAGATAATCTCTTTTACAAGTGGTGCTGGAAAAACTGGTCAACATGTAAAAGAATGAAACTAGAACACTTTCTAACACCATACACAAAAATAAACTCAAAATGGATTAAAGATCTAAATGTGAGACCAGAAACTATAAAACTCTTAGAGGAAAACATAGGCAGAACACTCTCTGACTTAAATCACAGCAAGATCCTCTATGACCCACCTCCCAGAGTAATGGAAATAAAAATAAACAAATGGGACCTAATTAAACTTAAAAGCTTTTGCACAACAAAAGAAACTATAAGCAAGGTAAAAAGGTAGATTTCAGAATGGGGAAAGCTACCAACAAAGAATTAATCTCCAAAATATACAAACAGTTTATACAGTTCAATACCAGAAAAATAAATGGCCCAATCTAAAAGTGGGACAAAGAACT
Organism: Bos mutus; assembly: GCF_027580195.1. Taxonomy (NCBI): domain Eukaryota; kingdom Metazoa; phylum Chordata; class Mammalia; order Artiodactyla; family Bovidae; genus Bos; species Bos mutus. Next base: position 71,449,252 of record NC_091633.1, read on the forward strand.
AAACAGACATTTCTCCAAAGAAGACATACAGGTGGCTCATAAATACATGAAAAGATGTTTGATATCACTCATTATTACAGAAATGCAAATCAAAACCACAATGAAGTACCATCTCACACCGGCTGAAATGGCTGCCATCAAAAAGCCCACAAACAAATGCTGGAGAGGGTGTGGAGAAAAGATAAGCCTCTTAAACTGCTGGTGGGATGCAAACTAGTACAGCCACTATGGAGAAGAGTGTGGAGATTCCTTAAAAAACTGAAAATAGAACTGCCATACAACCCAGAAATTCCACTGCTGGGCAAACACACCAAAGAAACCAGAAATAAAAGAGATACATGTATCCCAATGTTCATTGCAGCACTGTTTGCAATAGCTAGGTCATGGAAGCAACTTAGATGTCCATTGGCAGACAAATGGATAAGAAAGTTGTGGTACATATACACAATGGAATATTACTCAGCTATAAAAAAAAGAATGTGTTTAGGTCAGTTCTAATGAGGTGGGTGAAACTGGAGGCTATTATACAGAGTGAAGTAAACCAGAAAGAGAAACACCAATACAGTATGTTAACATATATAAATGGAATTTAGAAAAGCGGTAACAACAACCCTGTATGCAAGAAAGCAAAAAAAGACACAGAGGTAAAGAACAGACTTTTGAACTATGTGGGAGAAGGCAAGGGTGGGATTATATGAAACAATAGCATTGAAACATGTATATTACCATATGTAAAATAGATGACCAGTGCAAGTTTGATGTATGAAGCAGGGCACTCAAAGACGGTGCTCTGGGACAACCCAGAGGGATGGGGTGGGGAGGGAGGTGATGGGGGTTTCAGGATGTGGGGAAACATGCACACCATGGCTTATTTATGTCAATGTATGGCAGAAACTACCACAATAGTGTAAATAGTTCGCCTCCAATTAAAATAAAGTAATTATTTTTTTTTAAAAGACATTGTCCAGCATAATTAGAAGTAACCATCCAAACTCATTTTCCACATTGGTTTGACAAAAGTGTTTTAACATACTGTTATGGACTGAAAGTCTGTGTCCTTCCCAACATTTGTTCTGAAACCTTAACCCTAAGGTGATAACGTTGCTGATCCTGCTCACAGTGCCAACTGTCTTGCTGTTCACACTGTGCACACTTCGTTGAACCCAGTGTAGCCAAGGCGTGAGCTAAGAGGCTGGAAGATGTGAGGATCCATAGAAACTGTAGACATATTTATTCTCTCCTGGCTGGTGCAGCAGCCATAGCAGCAGACATAATATCACAACATAACTGCACACAACCCTTCAGGACTTTTCCAGGTGAAGCTCATACAGGCATACCACACAAAGTAACCATGATCAAATGGATATCTCATGATGTGCATGTGCAGTACTGTATTTGATCTCAGCTGTTACCCAGTCATTATTTAGAAAATGTGGGGCAAGAGAGCCTGAACATGCCATCTTGGCTAATTTGCTCTCTCTCCACAAATGGTGTTTGGAGATGGGGTCTTTGGGAAATAATCAGGGTGATCTGAGATCATGAGGGAGGGGCCTGGTCTGATGGAGTTAGTGTTCTTATAGAGAGAGTGTTTTCTCTTTTTCTCTCCACTTACATGCACTGAGGAAAGGTTATGTGAGGATACAGAAACTCAAGGAAAGAGTTCTCACCAGACACCAATCCTGCTGGCAGTTTGAACTTTGACCCCCAATCTTCAGAACTGTGAGAAATAAATTCCTGTTCTTTAAACCACCCAGTTTATGGTATTTTGTTATGGCAGCCCTAGCTGATTAAGATAACTATCATATACATGGTCATTCAGAAGCTTATGTATTATATATAATTATTTGGTTAGTAGTATCTAATGGTGGAGAAGGAAATGGCAACTCACTCCAGTGTTCTTGCCTGGAGAATCCCAGGGACCAGGGAGCCTGGTAGGCTGCCCTCTATGGGGTCACACAGAGTCGGACACGACTGAAGCGACTTAGCAGCAGCAGCAGCAGTATCTAATGGCGATTTTTGTCTATCTCCATTACTAGATCATGACCTATATTGGCAGTGCTCCTTTTACTACTAGATATACAGTCATCAATGCCTTACATCTAATAAGGTTAGAGAATCAATTCCAGAAGTCTGAGAACCAATTCAGAAAATTCATCCTTAAGATTACACACCTCTATAACCTCTTTCAGTATCAAGAAAGGGAGAGATTTTTAAGGAATTGTTTTATACAATTGTGGGAGCCAGAAAGTTGGAGATCTGTATGGCAGGATATCAGGCTAGAAATTCATGTAATAGTTGATATTGTAGTCTAGGGTATGAATTTCATGGATCAAAGGCCTGGAAAATCAAGCAAGGATTCTATGTTGCAAATTTGAGAATTCCTTCTTTTAGAAACCTGTCTTTGCTCTTGAGGCCTTCAACTGAATGGATGAGGCCCACCACCTTGGGGAATGTAATCCAGTTTACTTAAAAGCTACTGATTTAAATGTTAATTACATCTAAAAAATATTTTCACAGATACATGTAAACTGGTATTTGACTAAATAACTGGGCACCATAGCCAAGGGCACACAAAAAATTAACCATCACCTCTACATAAAGATTTGTACACAATTGTTAGTATCAGCTTTATTCATAAGGATTCCAACCTAGAAACAATTCAAAATGCCCATCATCAGATTAACAGATATAAATTATAAATTATAATGTCCATTCAATGAAATATCACTCCCTAATAAAACGTAAGCTACATGAATGACTCTCAAAATCATTATGCTGAATGAAAAACCAAACCAGAATACACATTGTATGATTCCATTTAATCAAATTCCAGAAAGTGCAATCTACATTTACAGAAAAGAAAAAAAAGAGAGAGAGAGAGAAGTGTACATGCCAGGAAAAGAAGATGGGAGGAGGAATGAATTACAAAGGGAGGTGAGAAAAGTTTGGGGGGTGGGAGTTATGGAAATGGCTTTATTTTGGATGTGGCAATAGCCTCATTGTGTACATATGTCATCGTTCATATGGTAGACACTCCTAAGAAGGCCCCAACAATCCCCACTTCCTGGGAGTCATGCCCTGGTGGAATCCCCTTTGCTTAAGTGTAAGTTGCATTTAGTAACTCACTTTTTTGTAATCTAGGCATAGTTGACACATAACATATTATTTAGGTGGTGCCTGTAAAGAAAGCTGAGTACTGAAGAATTGATACTTTTGAGCTATGATGTTGGAGAAGACCCTTGAGAGTCCCTTGGACTGCAAGTAGATCCAACCAGTCCATTCTAAAGGATATCAGACCTGGGTGTTCATTGGAAGGACTGATGCTAAAGCTGAAACTCCAATACTTTGGCCACCTCATGCAAAGAGTTGACTCATTGGAAAAGACCATGATGCTGGAAGGGATTGGGGGCAGGAGGAGAAGGGGACGACAGAGGATGAGATGGCTGGATGGCATCACCGACTTGATGGACATAAGTATGAGTAAACTCCAGGAGTTGGTGACAGGGAGGCCTGGCGTGCTGCGATTCATGGGGTTGCAAAGAGTCGGACACGACTGAGAGACTGAACTGACTAAACTGAGTGGTAAAGAGTCAGCCTGCCAATGTAGGAGACGTAAGAGATGAGGTTTGATCCCTGGATCGGAAAGACCCCCTGGAGGAGGGCAGGGCAACTCACTCCAGTATTCTTGCCTGGAGAATCCCCATGGACAGAGGAGCCTGGTGGGCTACAGTCCACAGGGTCTCAAAGAGTTAGACATGACTGAAGTGACTTAGCACAAATGCACAACTCACTTTTAGTGAATAAAATATGATAGAAGTGATGCATTGTCACTTCAAGATTAGATTACAAAGAAACAACTATGGCTTCAACCTGGGACACTTTCTCTCTCTCTCTTTCTCTTTCTTTTTCTCTCTCCCAAGCTGTATATATACTTTGCTCTGAGGGGAACAAGCTGCCCTGAAGAGGTTCACAATAGCAAGGGTTGATATATCCAGCCAACAACCCACATGAGTGAACTTGGAAATGGATCTCTGAAGCCTGCCAATAGTCATGGGAGTGAGTTTCAAAGAAGATTCACACTTTGTTCCACATTGAGATGACTAACTCTGGCCAACACTTTCATTTAAGCCAGAGTACCCAACTCAGCAGTTAAAAATGAGGAAATACAGAATTTTTGTTGTTTTAAATCACTATGGTTTAAGGTAATTTATCATAAAGTAATAGATAACTCATACACTTGTAAGATTGTACCTTTTAAACATATGTGCAGTTATTAAACTGCCTATCAGTTAAACCTCAATAAAGCTGAAAAGAAAGAAAAAAGATAAAGGAAGGAGGGAAGAGGAAGAAAAAGGGAGCATGAAGGGGAAAGTGAGGGAGAGGGAGAGGAAAGTAGAGAGGGATAGGCAAAGGGAGAGAGAGAGATATGCAGGGAGGGGACAGAGAGGATGGAATAAAGAAACTGTGAGGCCAGAACAATCACACATGGTCAGAATAAAGAATGGAAAGGAAGAACATGATATGGATGCTTAATGTTCTTGATAAATATTTCAATGACTCATTTGTTGGAAGGAAAAATAGAAGTTTATCTATTTGGAATACCCAAATCCTACAAAGGAGTTATTTAGAACAAGAGTTAAGTGTAATGTCTTAGAAACAGCACTAGGCAAGTAAGAAAATGGCTGCTCCAACTTCCTGATTCATTACACATTGAAATTAGGGACAGGAGAAGACTCTATCAAGAAGACATCTTATGGAAATCAAAGGTAGACACTACTTATGAAAAGAACTTAGAGTGTTGTGCAAAGCATCGAAGTGTCAAGGAGCACGGATTTTAATTGACATGGAGGAAATGGTATGGTGGAAGAATATCAGTAGAAAGATATAATTAGGGGAAGATTTAGACAGCAATATTTGAATTTGATTACAAGAAGATCTTCCCTGGTGGCTCAGATGGTAAAGAATCCACCTACAATATGGGAGACATGGGTTTGATCTCTGGGTTGAGAAGATCCCCTGGAGGAAGGGAACGGCTACCCACTATAGTATTCTTGCCTGGAGAATTCCACGGACAGAAGAGCCTGGCAGGCTACAGTCCATGGGGTCACAAGGAGTCAGACATGACTGAGCGATTTTTACTTTGCTTCCCTGGTAGCTCAGACAGTAAAGAATCCACCTGCAATGCAGGATACCTGGGTTTGATTACTGGGTTAGGAGGAGGGGATGGCAACCCACTCAAGTATTCTTGCCTGGAGGATCCCCATGGGCAGAGGAGACTGGTGGATGACAGTCCATGGGGTGACAAAGGGTTGGATATTACTGAGCGAGTAAGCACACAGTACGCACACAAGAAAGACTGTTGCCTGAAAGACTATTGCTTGAATCTGAAACAAAGACAAGAAGTGAGAGGGTGAAATATCCAAATTGAACAAAATGCAAAGCTGTTACAATTACAGTGGAGTAGACTTAACAGTAGGAATTAAGAGAGACACATATTCCTCTGTAATAGAAGTAGATTCCTGATTGTATACACAAAGTGAACTTATATTCAAAGACATTTTTAACCCTTGAAAAATAACTGAATACAAATTGGAATTCAGAAACTGGAAACCGATCATTTAATCTTCTACATGAGATTACTCATGTCTGTTCCATGGTACAGCAGATATTTTGATTGTACACTCAACACCTGTTGTCCCCTTCTTCCTTTAAAACAGAACAGCTATTTTACTCACATTTCCACCCCTGGGAAAGGTATTCTTACCTGCAAACCACAGGTAAATGTTGGTTAGCCCAAACCAACTGTAGTTATCCCATTATTTTGCCAATGGCAGGTTTATGGACAGGTATGAAACCCAGTTTGGAATAATGAAACAGACTTAAAAGGAATTGAGAGAGAAGGAGTTTTTTAAAGTTTTCAACTAACACACAAGAAAGCAACATTGCCTCCTCTGTTCAACTTGCTCTGTCTGTTGCATTGACTAAAAAGGGATATCTTAATACCCTGGTGGGGAGAAGCCTAAGGTCCCAACTAACTCGGACCTAACACAATAGAAAGCTAGAAAACAAAGTGAAAACGCTTGATGACATGTTGGACCAGTGAATTAACCAAACCTAGAAATACCTATCTCCCAACATTTGGTCATTGAGTTGATTTGCAGCTAAATATAGCCAAATTGATTTACTCAGGACATTAACTGCATGGTATATTAAAGTGTGACATGAAAAAAGAGTCCCACCACAGGCTACCATAACAAATACCACATATTGGGTGATTTAAAACAGAAATTTATTTTCTCACAGTTCTGGAGGCTAGAAATCTATGAGTAAGATGTTTTCTTTCAAGGTCTCTCTCCTTGGCCTGTAGATGCCATCTCCTTCTAGTGTGTCCACATGGTCTTCCCTCTATGTGCATGGTCTGTGCCCAAGTTTCCTCTTCTTACCAAGACATCTGTCATATTAGAGCCCACCCATATGATTGCCGTTTACCTTAATTGCCTCTTTAAAGGCCCTGTGTCCAAGTAGAGTCACTTTATGAGATACTGGGGTTTAGGACTTCAACATATGCATCTTGAGGGGACCCAAATTAGGCCATAACACTTAGTAATTGGCACTGTGCTAAATTCTGGGATGAAAATTTAATAAGAATGGTCCCTTTTCTCATAGCACTTTCATTTTAGTAGGAAAATAGCAATTAAACATGATTCTTTAATTACAGGCACAACTTGGAGAATAAAAAGTATGACAGCATAGAGTCATGACAATAAATCTAGTCCAAATGGAAGCAGTTTTGCTTCCCAGGGGACATGTGACAACATCTGAAGACATGTTTTATTGTTGCAACTTGGGAGAACTACCAGCAGATGCTGCTAAACACCCTACAATGCACAAGGAAGCTCTCACTCAAAAATTATCTTTTCCACAATGTCATAGTGACACTGTTGGGAAACTCTGACCCCACCTACAAGATCATGGAAATGTCCTTTAAACTGACCTCTGAAGAATTTATACTGATTTACTGAAAGAGCAGAGTAGAAATGGAATTCTAGGCAGAGATAACAGCAGATATGAAAGCCTTGAGTTAGCAAAAAAAATGGCACATGTGAGAACTGAAGAAAGACCAATTACAAAACACTACAGGGAGGGGAGATAAAATAGGAGGAGGTACAGCAAGAGCAGGAGGCAGTTCATGCAACCCTGGGCCATGTTTGGGACTCTGGTCTTTATTTTTAACTTGGTTGAAGAGTGATGGTGAAGCAAGGAGTATGAAGGATCAAGGAGAAGGTAAACCTACACTTCTTTAGTGATTTAGTGATGTTTTGTGTGGTAAATCTTAAGATGATAAAAAAAAAAGGGGGGTTATTCAAAGGAGAAAAAGAGCACTCATGAAAAATTGGATGTGGGAAAAGAATTGGGAGGTAAGACATACTACCTAGGTAGGAAATTTTGTTTTGTGCTTGGAAAAATCTAACAATTCTGTAGATCTAAGAAAGGTGCAAAGAAGGAATAGTAAGGGTGAAACAGAATCAGGAATGGCTTCAGTGTCTAGAATTTACACTATAGGACAATGATTTTCAAGCTTTAGTTTGAGTAAAATCAACACTGAAGAGCTTTTAAAAGTATAAATTCCTAAACTTGTGTTCAACCTCCAGTTTTCTAATCAAGGTCAAGCAATTTTCACTTCTAAAAGAAATCCTAGGTGATTTTTTTAATGAAGGTCTGAGGCCTTCTCTACTTTTCCCTTCAGAAACTCTTCAGGAAAGTGTGAGTTGATTTTCACTGTAGAAGGTATCTAGTGACAATGTGAATGCTGATCTGAAGGGAGGTAGGGTGACTCTGGAGGTAAAAGAACCAGATAGGAGAACATTATGGTAGATCTAATAACTGAGGAGAGAATGTGAGTTATACACAGAAGGAAAGGTAGAGAAAGCTGGGGTTTCCTTGAAAGGTAGAATTGGCAGAGCTGAAGTAACTGATTGAATGTAATTATGGGTGACTTCCAGGCTTTCAAGTTGGGTTACTGGGTAATGGTGGTACCATTAATTAGAATGGAAATCCAAGTCATGGAGCAGCTTTGGAGGATAGGTGAAAAGTGGTAAGGTGAGAGTGCCATAGTCTACCCAGTATTTTCCATAGTTCAGTAGATGGTTAGAGATGGAGGTTAGTGCTCAGAACATAAGCCTAGACATTAGAAATCAAATTGGGATCAGTTGTATATGGCTTATTATACAAGCCTTGAGAATGGTAAGATTTCTCATAACAATATTTAGAATGAGAAAAAATGAGGACAGAAGAATACATCAACAATTAGAAACTGAGCACATGTAGAGTCATAGAACAAAGGAAAGGGATAGTCAAGTAGATGACAAAAGAAAAGAAAAAAGGCTAAGAAACTAGGGAAGGAGGAATTTTTGTGACTTACTATTTCCAATATGTTGGTAATATAAAGGAAACGGGAAGCAACCTATGAAACACTATAATTATAATTTTGCAAATTTTCATATATATTTAATTATAAATAAAAGTTGCACTTATATAATGCTTACTACATGCTGGGTACAGTCCAAGTATATGTCTAGGACATAAGTACTACTAACATTCCTGTTTTATTAAGTAGAAAACTAAGACACACAGAGGTTAAGTAACTTGCCCAACATCCTACATTAGTACCATGCACTCTTGCTCCAAAGTTCACACTCTTAAACTTTATGATATAAATCCTTTATTCTTCAGTTAAAAAACTTACTGTAAAAGGTCATATGTTTTCCTCCATAGTAGTACATGCACAATACCTAATTCTAAGTGCACAGTGGATACTTATTGAATTGAATTCTCTGTGTAGCTAAAACTGTGAAACAAAAGGAAGTCTCTCTTCAAAGAACAGAGGAAATGATCATTACTGATTCCACCCATAGATGTTTCTAATTAGGAAAAGTTAAGGCAAAAATAAAAGGAAAGGAAAGGATGGAAAAAATAAAAGGAAGGTATGGCAAGAGGGATAAGAGAAAGATGGGAAAGGAAGGGAAAACAATCTCTCAAAACGAATACACATTTTTAGCCATGGCTCCTTAGATTCTGAGATGTTTTCTTGATTTAGCCTTTAATTCATTTTGGAACATTACAAAATTCATCCTCTCTCTCAGGACCCCTATTCTTGTTTTGCACCAAATGGGGATCAGATTTTCATATTCCTAAAATAATTAGAGCTCCTTGGGGTAAAATTATTATCAAACCACAAAAGAACATTTGATTGGTGTACTTGTGGGCTGTTACCAAAGGAACAATCAAAAATTTGAAGCTGTGAATTTTCCATGTAGAAAGGAGCAATACACTTATATGAAAAACCTCTCAGTCAGTAAACAATTCTAGACAAGCTAAAGGTTCCTCAGTTTCCGTGTGAAATAGTATTCATTAATGAAGGTGTTCTTCAATCATAAATAAAAAGTTAAAATTGCCTTACTATCCTAATATCACTACTTATAAATTATTATTTCAAAGATCTAAGATTTTAGCATTTGTCTTCATGGTTCTACAAGGTCAGCCTTGCACTAAACACATAAATATGAAAACAAGTGCCAGCTGACTCATCAGATATGTTGACAGCATTCAATGACTATTCTATTACAAAAACTATAGAAGGAAAATAGCTTCCTTAGTGATTCTGGGTGATGGTCTGACCTGGTTAAAGTAAGTTTGTGTAGAGGTGTAGAGGAACCTGTGGAGGAGCAAAGGTAGTTTTTTTCCAGCTGCCCAACATCCTGGAAGGTGGTTTTGCTTTCTCTTCCTAGAGGAATTAAAGAAGATATCTTATGTCTTCCTTGAAAGTCAAATTCATTTCTTATTGACCTTGATTTTATTTGGTTGAACATACTTCTTCATGTTTGTCTCCGTGTTCACTGATAAATACATAGTGTGTACTCTCTTCCTAGTGTCACTCCCTGAATGAGCTCCCACAGACTCACCAATTTTAACACCATCCTCTTGCTCACCCTCAGGCTGCAATCCTGACCTCTATCTCTTGCTTTAGAATTGTATTCATGCTATTTGATATTTCTTCTTGGGTACTACTATCTCGAGCTGAATATCTTCAAAAGAGTGCTCCTGCTTCCCTCCTATAGGATTTGCTTCTTTTCAACCTCAGCATTACAGCACCAGTTGTCAGTTCATCTAAAAATTAGGAATAATATTTAATTCTCTCTTTTGCTTATACCCACATCCAATTCATTAGCAACTTCTATCAACTTCATTTTAAAATATATTCCAGGGAAGATCAAATTAGGATGGCAGAGTAGAAGGATGTACCCTCATGTCTCCCAATGAGAGCACCAAAACCACAACTAGCTGTCGAACAACCAGCTGGAAGACTCTGGAACACACTAAAAAAGACACCCCAAGTCTGATGCTTGGGGCTGGTGCACTGGGACGACCCAGAGGGATGGTATGGAGAAGGAGGAGGGAGGAGGGTTCAGGATGGGGAACACGTGTATACCTGTGGCAGATTCATGTTGATATATGGCAAAGCCAATACAATAGTCTAAAGTTAAAAAATAAAATAAAAAGAAAAGATACCCCAAGTCTGAAGACAAAGGAGAAGCCACAATGAGATGGTAGAATAGGCATAATCATGATAAAATGAAATCCCATACTAGATGAGTGACCTACAAACTGGAAAAGAATAATACCAAAGAAGTTCTTCCACTGTTCTGAAGGTTCTGAGCCCTATGTCAGTCTTCCTAGCCTGGGGATCCACCAAAGGGACTAGGAATTCCCAAGGAATCTGACTTTGAAGGCCAGTGAGATTTGATTATCGGATTTCCATTAGACTGGGGGAAATGGAGATTCCATTCTTGGAGGGCACAAACAAAATATTATATGCACCAGGACTCAGGGGAAAGGAGTAATGACCCTACAGGAGACTGAATCAGACCTAACTGTTGGTTTTGGAGGGTCTCCTGTGGAGGTGTGGGTCAGCAGTGGCTCACTGTGTGGACAGGGACACTGGCAGCAGAAGTCCTGGGAGGTGCTCCTTGGCAAGTGAGCCCTCTTGGAGGACAGCATTACCCCTACCACAGAACGTCCACACTATGCAGAAAACACAAGAGAAAGAAGAGATCTACAAAAATTAAACCCCAAACAATTAAGGAAAAGGTAATAGGATCATACCTTCTGGATAACTACTTTAAATGTAAATGGATTAAATGCACCAACAAAAAGACATAGACTGGCTGGGTGGATGAAGACATGTGCATGTATACATTTCCACTTATCACATCACTCTACTTAAACCCCCAAATTGTATGTAATTATTTAATACTGTTAGGTTAATCATGTTTCCATTATGGCTTACAATTGTAATTATCTTTAATCTTTTTTCTAGCTATTAATTGTGAAAAAGGATAGACATCTTTTACTATTGTGATTATGCAACTAGTATTCATTTTAATACTACTGTACCATCATGATTGGTCAACAGAAAAATTAGAATCCTATATCACTAAAACTACCACTTAATAGAAAAACCTGTAATCACTTTTTAAAGTCCAGACGCACATTGGAATTATCTTGGATTTTTTAATATAAATTTATTTAATTTAATTGGAGGTTAATTCATGTTGATGTATCTTGGAATTTTTTAAAAAATACAGATGCCCCAATTTTTTTTCCTCCAAAGCTCCAAATGTGATTCTAATGAGCAGCCATGTTTTTAAAAAACTTGAATATATGATGATCTTTGACTCTAGTTTGTTTCACATTTTCTATTTCATATTATTTACTTCATTTAGTTTGTGTTTTCCAATTTCTCCATCTCCTTTTCTATTGTTCTTTATCAAGCCTTTATCAAGTGCAGTATAAAAGTTTTTGTATGCATACATACATATGTATAATAAGTATATTATATATATTTTTGAAAACTTGTGAATTTTTGCTTAGCTTTTGTTTCTACTTGCTTGACTAAATATGAACAGAATGTTAGTTTCCTAATTTATATTCACTCAAAACTTTGATATAGTTCCATTTATTCTGGCATCTAGTATTACTAAAAGTCTAGAAAGTTTATTTTAGTGACTTAAAAAAATTTTTTTTGAATGAGATTTGAAGCTTCTAATCCAATTCTTAAAATATAAAGAAATACTTGTTGCAAAAAAATAATAACAGAAAATTAACATGTGATAAGTATAAAGAATCCGCCTGCAATGCAGGAGACCCAGGTTTTGATCCCTGGGTCAGGAAGATCCCCTGGAGAAGAAAATGGCAACCCACTCCAGTATTCTTGCCTGGAATATCTCATGGACAGAGGAGCCTGGGGGGCTACAGTCCATGGGGTGCAGAGAGTCAGACACAACTGAATGACTAAGCACACACAGTATTAGTAACTAAGGTATGGGTTTTATTCAAGTTTCACGTTTTGTGCTATTATTTGTTTTCATACCTTATTCAGAATTCTGTATTGTATTTAGTTGCTTTGAGCAGCTTCAGCTGCATACAACAAATTCTGATAAATTCTGTTACAAATATTTTTATTTTGTTACAAATATTTCTAATTTTCCTTGTTTATGGCTTCTTAGATGTAACCATCATTTACAAATGGAAATTTAATTTCCAAATACATGCTTTTTTTTAAGTATGTATGCATGCATGTGTGCTCATTTGCTTTAGTCATGCCTGACTCTTTGCAACCCCATGGACTACCAGGATCCTCTGTCCTTGGGATTCTCCAGGAAAGAATACTGGAGTGAGGTGCCTTGGCCTCCACCAGGGGCTCTTTCCAACTTGTGACCCCTGAAACTCCTGCAATGAAGGTGGATTCTTTACCCACTGAGCCACCTGGGGAGCCCTTTATAAGTATCATTGATATTAATTTATCATTTAAATTTAGAGAGAATAGCATTGAAACATGTATATTATCATATATAAAACAGATAGCCAGTCCAGGTTCGATGCATGAGACAGGATATAGGCACCTCATCATATAGGCATGATGAGCTATTAACTCCACTTCTAGCTCCTCTCCCCTCTCTAGAGGAGGTAGGTAGTGGCAGTACTGAAAGTTTCAAGCTTCACCTCATGGCTTGGTCTTTCAGATAACAGGGCCACATCCAGAAACTATCAAGGAGCTCACCCAAAGTCACATCATTAGAACAAAATCACTCCTATCACCTAGGAAATTCCAAGAGATTTGGGGGCTCTGGGTCAGGAACCAGAATCAAACAACAAGTATTAGAACAAAGGATGCTCCTAGTTCTCTTATCATTCATGAAATTACAGAAGTTTCAGGACCCCTATACCAGGAACTGTAGCTGCTGCTGCTGCTAAGTCACTTCAGTAATGTCCAACTCTGTGTGACCCCATAGACCACAGCCCACCAGGTTCCACCATCCCTGGGATTCTCCAGGCAAGAACACTGAAGTGGGTTGCCATTTCCTTCTCCAATGCATGAAAGTGAAAAGTGAAAGTGAAGTCGCTCAGTCCTCTGACTCTTCGTGACCCCATGGACTGCAGCCTACCAGGCTCCTCCATCCATGGGATTTTCCAGGCAAGAGTACTGGAGTAGGTTGCCATTGCCTTCTCTGAGGAAATGTAGAGACCAATAGATACAGTTTCTGTTATTTCACAACTACCACTCCCACAAAACTTCATTTACCTAATTCACCTTGAAGTTGTTAAAACCCAATGCTCTATGTTTCCAAGCTATCTTTTATGTGACTTGCAGCAGTATTTGAAACAGTTCTTTACTGTTCTTTACTTTACACCCCCTGCCTTGTTAACACTTCATTCAATAATGTCTGGCATCCCATACTCACTTGCTTTACCTTCTATCTCACTGGCCATTCTTTCTCAGTCTACATTGCTGGCTCCTTGTCTTTTCCTCAATCTATTACTGTTGATGTACTCTAAGGTTGAGTCCTCAGACCATTTCTCCTCTCTTTCCAGTCTTCTTCCTTTGACGATCTCACCCAGATTCATGGCTTTATATAGAATGTGGTGGTGGTTTAGTCACTATGTCATGTCCAAATCACCCTATGGACTGTAGCCTGTCATCACCCTATAGACTGTAGCCTGCCAGGCTCCTCTGTCATGGAATTCTCCAGTCAAGAATACTGGAGTGGGCTTCCATTTCCTTTTTAAGGGGATCTTCCCAACCCAGGGATCCAACCCATGTCTCCTGCATTTCAGGCACTTTCTTTACCACATATATCATGCATATACTAATAATTCCCTAATTTATAACCCTGAACTCCAGATTCACAAACCCAAGCACCTTCTCAATAACCTTCAGTTCGGTTCAGTTCAGTTCAGTCGCTCAGTCTTGTCTGACTCTTTGCGACCCCATGAATTTCAGCACGCCAGGCCTCCCTGTCCATCACCAACTCCCATAGTTCACTCAGACTCACGTCCATCGAGTCAGTGATGCCATCCAGCCATCTCATCCTCTGTCGTCCCCTTCTCCTCCTGCCCCCAATCCCTCCCAGTGTCAGTCTTTTCCAATGAGTCAACTCTTCACATGAGGTGGCCAAAGTACCAGAGTTTAAGCTTTAGCATCATTCCTTCCAAAGAAATTCCAGGGCTGATCTCCTTCAGAATGGACTGGTTGGATCTCCTTGCAGTCCAAGGAACTCTCAAGAGTCTTCTCCAACACCACAGTTCAAAAGCATCAATTCTTCGGTGCTCAGCCTTCTTCACAGTCCAACTCTCACATCCATACATGACCACAGGAAAAACCAGAGCCTTGACTAGACGAACCTTTGTTGGCAAAGTAATGTCTCTGCTTTTCAATATGCTATCTAGGTTGGCCATAACTTTCCTTCCAAGGAGTAAGCATCTTTTAATTTCATGGCTGCAGTCACCATCTGCAGTGATTTTGGAGCCCAAAAAAATGAAGTCTGACACTGTTTCCACTGTTTCCCCGTCTATTTTCCATGAAGTGATGGGACTAGATGCTATGATCTTCGTTTTCTGAATGTTGAGCTTTAAGCCAACTTTTTCACTCTCCTCTTTCACTTTCACCTTCACTCTCTGCCATAAAAGTGGTGTCATCTGCATATCTGAGGTTATTGATATTTCTCCCAGCAATCTTGATTCCAGCTTGTGCTTCAATAACCTTAAATAACATCTAAATGTCTAAAAGCTATTTAAAATTTAAAATGTCCAAATTTGAGCTCTTGATCTTCCTTCTCAAGCTTTCACCCCATTTCAACTCTATTTTTCCAGGAGAGTAGGCTGAAATCTTTCTTTATCTCATACTGCACATCCAATATGTCAGCACCCTATGCAGGTACCACCTGAGTACAAACTACTAGGCTTCCTGTCTCTCTACAAATTACCTGTGTGGATTACTGCAGTAGCATCATAACAGATCTCCTTGCCCTTATCTTTGCCACATTACAGGTTTTCTCAATGCAGCACCCAAAGAGACCCTGTTACAACATAACTGATCCCATCAAAACCCTCCAATAGCATCCCATTTCAGTATATGGAAAAACCACAATCCTTAGTATAGCCTACAGGGATTTAAGTGACGTGACCACTACCACTCTGATTTCATATCTTCCTATGTCCTCAGTCTGCCTTGTTCACTTCATTCCAACATACTGGTCTCCTCATTGTTGCTGAAACAAGCCAAGCAGAAGCCCTGTACTTGCAATTCCTTTTCCCCAATGATTATCACAGCTTATCTCTTTTATCTTCTTCAGGAATTTTTTAAATGCCACTATTTAAAATGATAACCTCTCTTTTCCTACAATACTTCCTATTCCTCTTTATTGCACAATTTTCCTCAGTATCACTTATCAATATTATTCGTTTATGAATTCACTTCTCTGGAAATTCTTCAACTTCTTTAATCCATGAAGTATGCATGCCTGTGTATGTGTGATAAGGGAACAGACCATATCAGACCCAGTCCTCTAATCTGAATGCAAACAGAATAGAGTGGAAGATTTTCTTCTGGATGTCTCATGAGTCCCCCGTCAATGGTATAATTAAAATCTGAGACTAAGCAATACTTTATAATAATCATTTTTATCCCTATTTTTGCAGATAAGAGTGTCTCAGAAAGACTTTAAATGACTGCCTAAGGTCACTTAGCCAGTAACAACCTGAAACATAATGTAAATCCAGGACTTTCTGACCCCAAAGTTCACGCACAAAATCACTTTTCTAGGCCACACTGTCCTAAAGTTGTGCTAATTATGTAATATATAACTTTCATGAAAAGAGTGTACTTTCTTTTGCAACATACTAGCTGCTTAATAGTTATTTTGCCTATAAATGTTATAATACAAGCTATGACTTCTTTGTTCTTTTTCCATAGTATGTTAATTCTTTGTAATTATAAACTGCAAATTCCATTCATTCTAAACAGAACACTTGATTACACCTTCAGTACCACAAATATTTATTTTAACAACCTGCTTTATTCTTTCTACTTTGCTCACTATACTCATAATTGCCATAATTGAGGCTGAGATTCATTTTTCACAGTCAACCTAGGCCAAACAACAAACATAGACTTGTACTTTGTGAAAATGAAATGTGATTCACACTACCAGAAATTTCTCCAGGATTTATTTAGAAAACAGCTAAAGATATCTAATGATATGTCCCCAAAATATTCCAACCCACTCACCTCCCTTCACTCACTCCTAGACTGATGACTTTGATTTCAGCTTCTCTGCAGGGAGGCAGCAATAGACAGCCTTGCCAATACCTTCTATGAGATGCACTGTAGACCTCCGTGGTAAAGACCAGAGCAAGTTCTGCCATATGAGCAAATCTTTTCACTCTCCTTCTTCACATTTGGCACCTGTTCCTGGTCAGCTGGCTAAAACTGAGCTACTCCTGAGTACAACTGACCAAATACCTTCCATTTTATGGAAAAGAAAACTTTTGAATTAATGGGGATTTCTGGGGTTTAGAGTAGATAACAGTCATTTTGAGGTACTTCATTGTTGATCTCAGTAAGTTAATATATGCTGAGCCTTCAGAGAAAAATCAGTGTCTAAATTCTTCATTCAATCAACTCAAGAAGCCTGAAAGTTTCCTACTGGCTTCCTTTCTTTCATTTTAGCATTAAACCTTTCCTGGACTTATTTTAAATATAAATATTTCTGAAAGAAGTAAAATATTGTTAGTATCACTTTACTGCTGACTAGTTTATCAGATGTTTTCATAGAACAGAAGGCATAGAAGCAGTATTAGATTTATGACTTAAAAAAAGGTGGAAGTGCTGGCCCAGAAAAGGGAAATCAGTAATGCATAGCATAAACCTGGCGCTTTTCCAAGGCCCCATAAGTGGTTGATGAGAGAAAAAAGGAAGGAATGAGGAGCAAAAGAAAATTATGTAATATTTTCATAGAAATACAATAAACACAAAGATTTTTTTTCTTAAGTCTTCTAAGAGTTAAGTTTCAACAAGGTTCAACATTACTTTTATAACCCACATTCAATATTTATATTCTCTAAAAATAATTTTAATCCAAAGTTTCTATTCAAGATTTTCTCCATCATTTCATTACCAATTATACTCACTTAAATATTATTGCTCACTCTCCAGAACTACCCCACCCTCCCATTTCAGATACCTAATACCTGAAAAGTAAGAATCAGTCATTAGTGTTCATCCTTCCTAGGACTAAACTTCTATAGAATTTCCTAGATCTAGGATTAATCTGTGTGCTTTGTACTTCTCCACTCTGCAAAGGGTACAATAATACCTTCAATTCTAGAGAAATACTCAGATTCCCTGACATAAAGGGAATTAAACAGTTCTGCTAAAATCACGCAAGCCTGATTATCCCCTACAGAACACTGGAAAATACTTCAACCATCCTAACCTCTATTTGCCTAGTCCCTATCAGCAGTTTACTTTACTCTCACTGAAATTATCTAAGGATTTGCAAGCAGTCGGTTTCAAGGAGAAAAAAAAGCCTATAAAAATATCCACATTGTTTTTTTCTACTTCCTTCTTCTAAGTACACTGGAAAGGACAGGATTTCACACAGGAAACACTTAATGATAATATTTGGAGGAAACTTGCTGACTTTGTAAGACACAACTGGCCAAAATTCAGGTCAGAAATACCCAGGGAAGTAAAAGGCTCCTAGAATTATGGAGATGAGGTTTCTGCAGGCAAAGAAGCTCTCTGTAAAGGACAAAAGATAATATGCTTTCAAATGAAAAGAGAGAAATATTAGCAAGGCTGCTAACAGCCCAGAGTATGGTAAACAGGTATGCCAAAAAGTAACTAAAGTTACTTTGAGTTGCAATGAATGAAAGAGAAAAAGGCCTTTGACTTAATGAATACAGGAAAAGGTAAGGAGAAGGAAAATGAGAAAGGGAAGGGAAAGGAGAAGATGAAGGCAAGAAAAGAAAATAACTACCTAGGAACAGATTCAGCAAAATAAGATCTGTGCTGTAGGATTGAGTGGATAATTCTCTGAAATACCAATGGAGAGAATTCTATAAGAATATCCTTTACTAACGAATGTTTGAGAGTGTTCTTCCTATCTACATGTACCCTAGGTCGCTTCAGTCCTGTCCAACTCTTTGCTACCCTATGGACTGTAGCCCACCAGGCTCCTCTGTCCATGGGGATTCTCCAGGCAGAAATACTGGAGTGGGTTGCCACGCCCTCCTCCAGGGAATCTTCTCAACCCAGGAATTGTACCCACGTCTCTTATGTCTCCTGCATTGGCAAGCAGGTTCTTTACCACTAGCACCACCTGGCAAGACCCTGGTTTTTGCTATAGTTGTTAACTTTATTGATAATTATAAACTGCTGAGCCCATGAAGTAAAATTATCACTTCGTTTCCTAAAAACATAAGTACTACAAAGAATTTTAATTTATTTCCTCTTAAAGCACTATAAAGATAAATGTGTTTAGTCCTATTAAATTCACTGGGGAACAAGTTCCAATGGCTAATATTGGAATATATGGAAGGATATGTTAGATGTTTAGCATGTTAGGCAATCAAAGTCAGAAGATATCTTAAATGTTCTTATGAGTTAAGAAACCAAAGCTAAATGACACCCAAAGGCATATCCAGCTAAACAGAACTGGATATTAAACATTCACCCAGTTTAATATCCAGTTCCCGTGAGCTGTGATAAAGAGCCGTTTCCAAGAGTGTTAAGAAAAGGAAAAGCCCATTATCTTCTCAGCCACAAATGCATATGATGCCAGGAACTGGACTAGGGACTAGGGATATTAAGGTGACTCCCCCATGGCATTCATGAGCTGAGGGAGAAAATGAGACAAACATTTATAAACAACTAAAACCTATGAAGACACACATAGGATAATATCAGAGTATACAGCTGGGGCACCATTCTGGAGTTCTGGGGGACACTTATAAGGGAATGGGCAGGCCAAAGACAAACAGGTACATTAGAAATGTTGTCTATAAACATCAAAGTTTTGCTAACAACTAAACAAAAATGATTTCGCCTCCCCAGCTTCTCAGAGAAGACTGAACAGAAAATGGGGGGATGCCTTTGGGTTTGGAATGTCCCTGTCTGGACCCTGCAGATCTGTGATCCAGCATTTTAAACTGGCACAGAGCCCAGGCTTACAGCTGACAGGTGTATGTCCAGAAGGGCAAAAGGAAAGCCTGCTCTGCAGGACATTTCATGTGTTTCACTCCTAAATCCCTTTCCCTGAGGTAGATTTTGGCTGTAAAAACACTTCTGCTAATTCCTTGCCAGAAGAATTCATTATACTCATAAATGCTGGTCATAGAAGCAGGAAGTGATCTCAGAAGCTTCTGAAAATCAGACATTCTATAAAGCCCTCTTTGAATTGGAGAGTTTCATCTTTAATAATTTCAGAAGTAAGCTTTTGGGTTTTGCTAAGTGGCTGGTCTTGGGCATACTCTCTTCAGTACTATAGGCACTGGAGAAGATGGGCCTAAATAATGAATAAATGTTCCTTTATTCTTCTGAAGATGTCAAGAGCCTTGAATACATGGTTGAAACAGAGGAACCAGAACAGGAATTAGCACAGAGCATGAAGCTTCTGAGCTTCCTTTAGTTTAGTTGTATAGGACAAGGAACACTTTTCTCCCTGGAGCTGCAGAGTTTGAGATCATTTGAGCATACACTGCTTAATAGGGACTAGAGTGATCATTAGAGCTGGGAGGAAGTAACAATGCAGGAATGTGATCTAGGAAGTAATAGAACTAGTATTTCCTATATAAAGAGTAGGAAGGAGAGAATGTTTTCCATATAGAATGATATCATATGTGGTAATTCTTGCTAATAGACAGCCCTCCCCTCAATAGGAATGTGATGTCCATCATCTGAGGAAAGCAGAACTCAGAACCAAAGGAGAAATGTTCATCTTTACACTTACAAAACAAAGTCCAATTTGGAGACAAGGCTTTCACTTGGGAGAGCTAAGCTATATTCAAAAAGGAAAGAATTTGTGTAATACAAGGAGCCAAGGTAAAGGACCAGAACATATATAAATGTGTATGGGGAGGGAGGAAGGAGGAGGGTTCAGGATGGGGAACACATGTATACCTGTGGCGGATTCATTTTGATATATGGCAAAACCAATACAATATTGTAAAGTTAAAAAATAAAAAAAAAATTAAAAAGTTAATCAGCGCACATGGAAGGGTGCTGGGTAATGTAAAATTGCATTTTACCACCCCCTGGGAGGAGAAGAATCCCTTCTTGGATCAGGTAAAAATGCTATAGAACAACTAGAAAGGGTTAAGACATTAGTACAGGGTCTTCCCCCTCTTCCAATTTGGGATTAAAGTTTCCAAAGGATGATGGAGACACCAAGATAATGTTTATGATTCTGATGCCTGAAAGTCTGTGAGAAGACTACTCTGACAACTTCACCAAGCAGAGGGTAGGCTCAGAAAGGGGAGAACAGAGGAACTAGGAAAACCCTTGATTGTTCCTCTGTTTGAACAAGCTCCCTACGGTGTACATGGTTGTAATATCTATTCTGCCTGTGCTTCCTCTGCTCTGCTCTTAAGTGTTGGTTGTTGAAAGGGACACTTGTTCAGGCCTCATGTTTCCTTGTGAGGGAATTTCATCTAGAGGGACACTTCTGGTTTATCTCCAGTACCTCTCATAACTCCTGAAAGCAAGAAGCACAGCTTATTTTATTGCTGAGCTTGGGAGAGGGACAAAGCTCTGTGACCTCTGACCTGTCTATCCAGAGAGTCTGCCTCTGGGTCAGATTAGACAACTATGTGGGGTGAAAGGTGAAGGTTTTATATGTAGATGCAAATGTCCTTCTGGACTTGGGAGCCAAAAGCAGGCCCTTCATTATCACATGCTATCACAATGATTTTTTTCTTACATTGGGTCTATTAAAACTTGAAATTGTACTTTCTTAAGGAATCTTCATATTCAGAAACAACCTGTTTTTGTAAACATACATGTCATTGAGCACTATTGCTTGTTCATGAAAGCTATTGCATTTGGATTATATTGACTAATGGATGAACGCTCAATGATATTATATTTTAATGACAAATGAAATAGTATAAAATAAAAACTAAGTACTCTACTGTGCTTTCTTGGGAACACAGAGTGTTAGAAACCACATGAAACAAGTAAGTAAGCAATTTTTAATTCTGATTTTCTTACCACAGCCATCAGTACTTTTTCTAGCATTATCATTAAAAGTTAAATTGTATACTGCTGCTAGATTTTTATATAATCAGAAGCATCTACTATCTTTGAATTAAAACCTGGCAGATGAAATAAATTACAAAAGTTTCAAAATTTACAGATATTTGTATCAAAGATTTTCAAAGACATGGGATGCTGTAAATTGTAAATACCTGCAAAACTGTTTTTGATTAGACTGAGAGACCAGAGCCTACTATATTTCAATTTGTCTGTCAATGGAAAATTAAGGAGATACATACCATCTTGAAATTTCCAAGTGAGTCTAGCAGAGGAAACTGTAGACAGATGGCCCAGGTACAGCACCCTATAAAGCAGCACACACTGCATCTCTAGGAAGGAAATCATTACCTCACTGAGTATAATTTGGAACTGTGTTTTCAAGAAGTCAAAGATTTTATCTTGTTTAGTTGAAACATGTTGTGTTTCAACTGTGTGTGTGGCACACATTTCAGGGCAAATATGCCTTATTTTTCCCTTGAAGCCTATAATTTAAGCACCAAGGATCTTCAAAACAGATATTTCATATAAAGGATAAAACATCTGATTGATTTCCCAATTTCTGACAGCAGAAACATCCAAGAAGTCTAGTTCATGAGATAGTGTTTTCACTGGCATCCCCAGCTGACAATGATAATAAAGAGATTCAAAGATCTTCCAAATGTGGTTCAAAGGTTCTTGATTCACAGCATCCTCTTATATCACTGCAGGCATCATGTGAAAAGTATATATAATCTGCCCCATTATAGAAGAACTAGGGGTTAGGAATGTTATTTAATTCTTTAAGGCAAAGACAGCATACAAAGCTCAACCTTTTGAAATCTAAGTCTCAATTCACATTCTTAAGTTGATTATACAAAGTACAGTGGAAATATGGGTTATGCAGCTAATTTGATCTTTGTGGACAACAAATTAGATTTGTTTACTTAAATGTCTTAATGCAATCCAGGTAAAAGTGAGTGTTAAATGTTAGGTCTGCACAGATGAATACACTATACTTGGACTTTAATAATAAAAACCTAAAACATAAGAAATTGAATGATTTGAGATCTCTAGGTGTTAACCATAATACTCCAGTTAGCTTGTTCTTCATATTGAAATCTTAGGATGAACAACTTTTATTAACTTTGTTTTTTCTTTATATTTTGAATCTCATAGTGTCAACAATATTCAAATCACAGCTTGGAGCTGAATATCTACAGTTAGATTCTTGCTGCAGTTTATGCTGACCACAAACCCCCTCCTGTTTCCACCTTATGCCACCATGCTCTTCTATTAGTTATTCTCCTCCTGTGCTATCTCTGAATATTATTCTTCAAGAGATTTCTGAACCAAATTGCCTGGATTCAAATCCTAGATTGGAAGCCTACATGTGTCTCCATTTCCTTACATGCCCCTCATGCTTGTTGCAAGGATTAAATACGTCAATGACTATAGCCCATAGAGGCCAAGATAACAGAGTAGGAATAACTTGAACTCACCTGCATTACAGCTATTGTAAAGAAACTACAGCTATTGTAGAGAAACTACCAATGAGAAAGAAATAAAGATGATCAGAAGAGATTTTCCACTTCTAAAGTTATCAAGAAGGAACCTCAACAAGAAAGGGAAAAGAGGCAGAGACACAGTATATTCAAAATCCACAACCCAGGTAGGCACCCACAAATGACAAGTACAGGGGCAGAAATCTCTAATTGATATACATATTAAAAAAAAGAAAGTAATACAAACATAACAGTAAAGACAAAGATCAAATCACAAGGGGAGAGAACAAAAGAGGAAGTAAGAAGAAAAACAGAGCTATAAAACAATCAGAACACAATCATCAAAATGGCAATAAGTACACACCAATAAATAATTAAGTGGTAATAGACTGAAACACTCAGTCAAAAGAGAGTATCTTAATGAATTTTTAATTTTATTTCCTTTTTATTAAAGTACAGCTGATTTATAATGTCAGTTTCTGCTGTACAGCAAAGTGAGTCACTTATACATATGCATATATCCACTCTTTTTTGGGGGGGGATTCTATTTCCGTATAGGGCATTACAGAGTATTGAATACAATTCCTTGTGCAATAAGTAGGTTATTATTAATTATATAGCTTATATATAGTAGTGTGTATGTGTCAGCTCCAATCCCTAATTTATCCCCCCAGTATCCATAAGTTTGTTTGCTACATCCATTACTCAATTTCTGTTCAGTAAACAGGTTCATTTGTATCATTTTTTAATATCATGTGATATAACATATTACATGATGTTTGCATGTATCTGACTTACTTCACTAGATATGACAATCTCCAAGTCCATCCATGTCACTGCATATACATTATTTTGCACTTTTTATTGCTGAGTAGTGTTCCATTGTATTTATGTACAATATCTTATTTATCCATTCCTCTGTTAATGAACATTTAGACTGCTTCCATGTTTTGGCTATTATAAATTCTGCTGCAATGAACATTGCCATGCATGTATGTCTTTACATTATGGTTTTCTCCAGATAAGCGCCCAGGAGTGGGATTGCTATGTCATATAGTAGTTCTATTTTTAGTTTTTTAGGAACCTCCATACTTTCCTCCACAGTGGTTGTACCAGTCTACATTTCCACCAAAAGAGTAAGAGGATTCCCTTTTTTCCATACTTTCTCCAAGACGTATTGTTTATACATTTTTTGATGATGGCCATGCTCACCAGTGTGAGGTGATAGCTCATTGTAGTTTTTATTTACATTTCTCTAATATTTTTTTTTATGTTGAGCATCTTTTCATGTTTTTTCTTTTGCCATCCGTATGTCTTATTTGGAGTAATGCTTATTTATATCTTCCCCTCCATTTTTTATTGGTTTTATTTTTGTTTTGTTGTTGTTGTTTTTATTGAGCTGCATAAGCTATTTGTTTATATTGGAGACCAATCCCCTGTTGGTCACTTCCTTGCAAATATTTTCTCTCAGTGTCAGGGTTGGTTTTTTGTTTTTGTTTTGTTTCATTTATGATTTCTTTTGCTGTGCAAAAGATTTTATGCTTACTTAGGTTCTGTTTGCTTTTGTTTTTATTTTCATTACTCTAGGAGGTGGATAAAAAGATCTTGCTGTGATTTATGTCAAAAAGTGTTCTACTTATATTTTCTTCTAAGAGTTTTATAGTATCAGGCTTTACCCTTACATCTTTAATCCATTCTGAGTTTATATTTGTGTATGCTGTTATAGAGTATTCTAATTTTATTCTTTTACATGTAGCTGCCCAGTTTTTCCAGCTCCACTTATAGAAAAGGCTGTCTTTTCTCTATTGTGCATCCTTGCCTCCTTTGCCATAGATTAGATGACCTTTACTTCTGGGGTGTCTATCCTGCTCCACTGATCTATATTTCTATTATTGCACCAATGCTATACTATCTTGATTACTTAATTACTGTAGCTTTGTAGTATAGTCTGAATTCAGGGAACCTGATCCCTCCAGCTCTCCTCTTCTATCTCAAGATTGCCTTATTTTTTTGTGCTTCCATACAGATTGCAAAATATTTGTTCTAATAGTGTGGGAAAATGCAATTGGTAATTTGATAAGGAATGCTTTCAATCTGTAGATTACTTTGGATAGTATAATTATTTTCACAATACTGATTCTTTCATAATACTGATAACATGGTATATCTCTACACCTATTTCTGTAAACTTTGATTTCCTTCATCAGTATCTTATAGTTTTCTGAGTACATGTTTTTACCTTCTTAGGGAGGTGTACACCTAGGTATTTTATTATCTTTGTTGTGATACTAAATGGGACTGTTTCTTTCTGATCTTTCATTGTTAGTGTACAGGAAATTTATGTGTGTTAATTTTGTATCCTGCAGCTTTAACAAATTCATTGTTTAACTCCAGTGGTTTTCTCGTAGCATGTTAAGGACTTTTAATGTATAGTATCATGTCATCTGCAAACAGTGAAAGTTTTGCTTCTGCTTTTCCAATTTGAGGTCCTTTTATTTCATTTCCTTTTGTAATTGTTGTGTTTAGGACTTTCAAAACTATGTTGAATGATAGCAATGAGAGTGGACATCCTTTTTTTATTCCTGATTTTAAAGGAAATGCTTTCAGCCTTCTCCATTGAGAATGATCTTAGCTGTGGATGTGTCATATATGGCCTTAATTATCTTGAGATATCTTTCCTCAGTGCCCACTTTTTGAACAGTTTCTATAATAAATAGGTGTTGAACTTTGTCAAAAGCTTTTTCTCCATCTAATAAGATGGTCATATATATTTTTTTCCCTTTGGTTTGTTACTGTGGTATATTATATTGACTGATTTGCATATGTTGATGAATATTTGCATCCCTTGGATAAATCTCTCTTGTTCGTGATATTTTACTCTTTTAATGTGTTGGTAAATTCTGTTTGCTAGTATTTTGCTGAGGATTTTTGCATCTATGTTCATCAGTGATATTGACCTGTAATTTTCTTTTTTGCGTGATATTTTTGTCTGATTTTGGTATCAGGGTGATTGTGGCCACATAGAATTACCTTGGGGGTGTTCCTTCCTATGCAATTTTTTTAAAAACAGTTTGAGAAGAATAGTTGTTAGCTCTTTTCTAAACGTTAGGTAGAATTCATCTGTGAAGATTTTGTCTGCAAAGTGATGTCTCTGCTTTTTAATATAGTGTCTAGGTTTGTCATAGCTTTTCCTCCAAGGAGTAAGCATCTTTTAATTTATGCCCTCAGTCACTGTCCTCAGCGATTTTGGAGCCCCAAAAAATAAAGTCTGTCACTGTTTCCATGCCCTGTTTCCAAAGCAGAGACATCACGTTGCAGACAAAGATCATATAGTCAGAGCTATGCTTTGTCCAGTAGTCACGTACGGATGTGAGAGTTGGACCATAAAGAAGGCTGTGGTGCTAGAGAAAACTCTTGAGTCTCTTGTATAGCAAGGAGGTCAAACAATCAATCTTAAAGGAAATCAACCCTGAATATTCATTGGAAGGACTGATGCTGAAGTTAAAGCTTCAATACTGGGAGCTCCAATACTGGCCACTTGCTGGGAACAACTGACTCATTGGAAAAGACCCTGATGTTGGGAAAGATTGAAGGCAGAAGGAGAAAAGAGTGACAGAGGATGAAATATTTGGATGGCATCACTGATTCAATGGACATGAACTTGGGCAAACTCGGAGATGATGAAAGACAGGGAGGCTTGGCATGTTGCAATCCGTGGGGTCACAAAGAGTTGGACACAGCTGAGCGACTTAACAACAACAATCTGTGAAGCCATGTAGTTCTGCACTTCTATCTTTGGAAGATTTTTAAACACTGCTTCAATTTCTTTACTTGTGATTGGTCATTTCATGTTTTCCATTTCTTCCTGGTTCAGTCTTGGAAGATTATATATTTATAAGAATTAGTCCATTTCTTCCAGGCTGTCCTTTATTGACATGTAGTTGCTTTTAGTAGTTTCTTATGATCCTGCTGTCAGTTTTAACTTCTTTTTCACTTCTAATTTTACTAATTTGAAACTTCTCCCTTTCTTTCTTGATGAGTCTGGCAAAAGGTTTATTAATTTTTTTTTTAACTTCTCAAAGAACCAGCTTTTAGTTTCTTTCCTATTTTTCTTCATTTCTATTTCATTTCTCCTCTGATCCTTACAATGTCTTTCATTCTACAAATTTGGGTTTTGTTTCCCTTTCTTCCTCTAGTAACTTTAGGTGTAAAGTTAGGTTATTTATTTATGATTTTACTTGTTTTTTTTTTTTCCTATCTATTGTTATTTTTTAATACCAAAAATATTTTTGTATTGCAGTATAGCTGATTAACAATGTTGTGACAGTTTCAGGTAAAGAGCAAAGAGACTCGCCATACATATACATGTATCCATTCTCCTCCAAATATGATATCATACATAGAAAACTCTAAAGATTCTATCAGAAAATTACTAGAGCTAATCAGTGAATTTATTAAAGTTGCAGGACACAAAATCAATACACAGAAATCACTTGTATTCTTATTCACTAACAATGAATAACCAGAAATAGAAATTAAGGACTCAATCCTATCTACCATTGCAAGAAAAGCATAAACTTTACCTAATAACACAAAAGAACAGTATACATAAAACTATAAAACACAGATAAAAGAAATCAAAGACAACATTCTTCAATGTTCCTGAGTTGGAAAGGTCAATATTGCAAAAATGAATATACTACCAAATGCAATCTACAGATTCAATGTGATACCTATCAAATTATCAATAGCATTTTTCATAGAAGTAGAACAACAACAACAAAACACCTCACAATTCATATGGATACACAACGACCCCCAAATAACTAAAGCAATCTTGAGAAAGAAGTATGGAGCTGGAGGGAATCTACCTTCCTGACTTCAGACTATACTACAAAGCTACAGTCATCAAAACAGTATTGTACTGGCACAGAAATATAGACTAATGAAACAAGATAGAAAGTCCAGAGATAAACCCAAGCACATATGGGCATCTTATCCTTGACAAAGAAGGCAAGAATATACAGTGGAGAAAAGGTAATCTCTTCAATAAGTGGTGTTTGGAAAACTAAAGAAATAAATTAGAAGATTTCCTAACACCATGCTCGAAGGGAAACTCAAAATGGATTAAAGACCTAAATGTGAGACCAGAAACTATAACTTCTTAGGGGAAAACATAGGCAGAACACTGACATAAATCACAGCAAGATCCTCTGTGACTTACCTCTTAGAATAATGGAAATAAAATAAAATATGGGACCTAGTTAAATTTAAAAGCTTTTGCACAGCTTTAAGGAAACTATAAACAAATTGAAAAGACAACTCCCAGAATGGGAGAATATAAGAGCAAACGAAACAACTGACAATAGGTTAATCTCCATAATATGCAAGCAGCTCATGCAGCTGAATGTGAGAAAAACAAACAACACAATCAAAAATTGGGAGAAAGAAGACGAAATAGACATTTTTTCAAAGAAGACTTACAGATGGCTAATAAACACGAGAAAAGATGCTCAACATAGCTCATTATTAGAGAAATGCAAATCAAAACTTCAATGAAGTATCACCACTGATTAGAATCAGTTCAGTTCAGTTTCTCAGTCGTGTCTGACTCTTTGTGACCCCATAGACTGCAGCACGCCAGTCTTCCCTGTCCATCACCAACTCCCAGAGCTTGCTCAAACTCATGTCCATTGAGTCAGTGATGCCCATCTGATCAGAATGGCCACCATCAAAAAAATATACAAATAATAAACTCTGGAGAGGGTGTAGAGAAAGAGGAACCCTCTTGCACTGTTGATGGAATGTAAACTGATACAGACAACATGAAATACAGTATAGAGATTCCTTTAAAAATTAGAAATAAAACTATCATATGACCTAACAATCCCACTACCAGGCATATACTCTGAGAAAACCATAATTGAAAAAGACACATGTGCCCCAATGTTTCATTGCAGCATTATTTATAATAACTAGGACATGGAAGCAACCTAGATGTCCTTCAACTGATGACTGGATAAAAAATTATGGTACATATATACAGTGGAATATTACTCAGCCACAAAGAAAGGAACGCATTTGAGTCAGTTCTAATGAGGTGGATGAACCTAGAGGCTAGAGTCAGAAAAATAAAAACAAATGTTGTATATTAATGCATATATGTGTAATCTGGGGCTTCCCCAGTGTTGCTGGTGGTAAAAAGCTGCCTGCCAATGAAGGAGACATAAGAGATGCAGGTTCCATCCATGGGTGGGAAAGCAACCCACTCTAGTATTCTTGCCTGGAGAATCCCATGGACAGAGAAGCATGACAGGCTACAGTGCATTGTGTTGCAAAGAGTCAAACACAACTGAAATGACTTAGCTTGCACACATGCACATATGGAATCTAGAAAGATGATACTGATGAACCTATTTTAGGGCAGCAATGGAGACTTAAACATACAGAACAGCCTTGTGGACACAGTGAGGAGAAAAGGGTGGGACGTGTATGTATGTATGTGTGTGTGTATATATATATATATATATAATCTTAAAGATACCATCAAAACTATAAAATTTAATAAATGAATTCAATAACGTTTCAGGATACAAAATTAATCTACAGAAATTTGGTTTTTGCTCTGCATTAACAATGAACTATCAGAAAGAGATATTAAGAATACAATCCCATTTATAATTGCAATGAGATATCACTTTATACCTGTCAGAATAATTGTCAAAAGAGAATAAATAGCAATAGTTGGCTAGGATGTGGAGAGATGAGAACCCTCGGTCAGTGTTGGTGGGAAGGTAAATTGATACAGTCACTATGTAGAAAAATATGGAGGTTCCTCAAAAAGTTAAAAATAAAATTTTCCAAAATCCAGCAATTAAATTTCTGGGTATTTTTCCAAATGAAACAAAAACATGAATTTGAAAAGATATTGCAACTCTACGTTCTTTTTAACATACCCCACAATAGGTAAGATATGGGAGCAACCTAAGTGCTCACTGATAATAAATGGCTAAAGATGCAGCTATGTGTATGTGCACAGGAGAAGACTCTACACATGGACATCACCAGATGGTCAACACCGAAATCAGATTGATTATGTTCTTTGCAGCCAAAGATGGAGAAGCTCTATACAGGCAATAAAAACAAGATCAGGAGCTGACTGTGGCTCAGATCATGAACTCCTTATTGCCAAATTCAGACTTAAATTGAGGAAACTAGGGAAAACCACTAGACCATTCAGGTAGGACCTAAATCAAATCCCTTATGATTATACAGTGGAAGTGAGAAATAGATTTAAGGAACTAGATCTGAGAGATAGAGTGCCTGATGAACTATGGAATGAGGTTCGTGGCATTGTACAGGAGACAGGGATCAAGACCATCCCCCTGGAAAAGAAATGCAAAAAAGCAAAATGGCTTTCTGGGGAGGTCTTACAAATAGTTGTGAAAAGAAGAGAAGCAAAAATCAAAGGAGAAAAGGAAAATTATAAGCATCTGAATGCTGAGTTCCAAAGAATAGCAAGAAGAGATAAGAAAGCCTTCCTCAGCGATCAATGCAAAGAAATAGAGGAAAACAACAGAATGGGAAAGACTAGAGATCTCTTCAAGAAAATTAGAGATACCAAGGAAACATTTCATGCAAAGATGGGCTCGATAAAGGACAGAAATGGTATGGACCTAACAGAAGCAGAAGATATTAAGAAGAGGTGGCAAGAATACACAGAACAACTGTACAAAAAAGATCTTCATGACCCAGATAATCACGATGGTGTGATCACTTACCTAGAGCCAGACATCCTGGAATGTGAAGTCAAGTGGGCCTTAGAAAGCATCACTATGAACAAAGCTAGTGGAGGTGATGGAATTCCAGTTGAGCCATTTCAAATCCTGAAAGATGATGCTATGGAAGTGCTGCACTCAATATGCCAGCAAATTTGGAAAACTGAGCAGTAGCCACAGGACTGGAAAAGGTCAGTTTTTATTCCAATCCCAAAGAAAGGCAATGCCAAAGAATGCTCAAACTACCACACAATTGCCCTCATCTCACATGCTAGTAAAGTAATGCTCAAAATTCTCCAAGCCAGGCTTCAGCAATACGTGAACTGTGAACTTCTAGATGTTCAAGCTAGTTTTAGAAAAGGCAGAGGAACCAGAGATCAAATTGCCAACATCTGCTGGATCATCGAAAAAGTGACAGAGTTCCAGAAAAACATCTATTTCTGCTTTCTTGACTATGCCAAAGCCTTTGACTGTGTGGATCACAAGAAACTGTGGAAAATTCTGAAAAAGATGGGAATACCAGACCACCTGACCTGCCTCTTGAAAAATTTGTATGCAGGTGAGGAAGCAACAATTTGAACTGTACATGGAACAACAGATTGGTTCCAAATAGGAAAAGGAGTACGTCAAGGCTGTATATTGTCACTCTGCTTATTTAACTTCTATGCAGAGTACATCATGAAAAATGCTGGGCTGGAAGAAGCACAAGCTGGAATCAAGATTTCTGGGAGAAATATCAATAACCTCAGATATGCAGATGACACCACCCTTACAGCAGAAAGTGAAAAGGAACTAAAAAGCCTCTTGATGAAGGTGAAAGAGGAGAGTGAAAAAGTTGGCTTAAAGCTCAACATCCAGAAAAAAAAGATCATGGCATCTGGTCCCATCACTTCATGGCAAATAGATGGGGAAACAGTGGAAATAGTGTCAGATTTTATTTGGGGGGGGGGCTCTAAAATCACTGTGATGGTGACTACAGCCATGAAATTAAAAGATGCTTACTCCTTGGAAGGAAAGTTATGACCAACCTAGACAGCATATTCAAAAGCAGAGACATTACTTTGTCAACAAAGGTCCGTTTAGTCAAGGCTATGGTTTTTCCAGTGGTCATGCATGGATGTGAGAGTTGGACTGTGAAGAAAGCTGAGCCCCAAAGAATCGGTGCTTTTGAACTGTGGTGTTGGAGAAGACTCTTGAAAGTCCCTTGGACTGAAAGGAGATCCAACCAGTCCACTCTGAAGGAGATGAGCCCTGGGATTTCCTTGGAAGTAGTGATGCTAAAGCTGAAACTCCAGTACTTTGGCCACCTCATGCGAAGCGTTGACTCATTGGAAAAGACTCTGATGCTGGGAGGGATTGGGGGCTGGAGGAGAAGGGGACAACAGAGGATGAGATGGCTGTATGGCATCACCGACTCGATGGACGTGAGTTTGAGTGAACTCCAGGAGATGGTGATGGACAGGGAGGCTTGGCGTGCTGCGATTCATGGGGTGGAAGAGTCGGACACGACTGAGTGACTGAACTGAACTGAACTGAACTGAGTGGGTTCAGATGCCATAATCTTAGGTTAATATTCATAATTAAGTTGGTTTTTCCATCCTCCTCTTTTAACCTCACCAACAGATTCTTTAGTTCCTCTTTGCTTTCTGCCATTAGAATGGTATGATCCACATATCTGAGTTTGCTGATATTCTCCTGCCTATCTTAATTCCAGCTTGTAACTCATCTGGCCCAGCATTTCTCATGATGTGTTCAGTATATAATTTAAATAAATAGAGTGACAACAGACAGCCCTGTCATACTCCTTTCTCAATCCTGAACCAGTCAGTTGTTCCATACAGGGTTCTTCTACTTCTTTACCCGAATACAGATTTCTCAGGACACAAGTAAGATGGCCTGGTATTCCCATCCCTTAAGAACTTTCCACAGTTTGTTATGATCCCCACAGTCAAAGGCTGTAGCGTAGTCAGTGAAACAGAGGTAGCTGTTTTTTCTGGAATTTCTCTCCATTCTCTATGACCCAGCGAATGTTGCCAATTTGATCTCTGGTTCCTCTGCCTTTTCTAAACCCAGCTTGAATGTTTGGAAGTTCTTGGTTTGTGTAATGCTGAAGCCTAGCATGCAAGATATTAAGTATGACCATACTAGCACAGGAGATGAGTGCAATTGTCCGATTGTTTGAACATTCTTTAGTACTGCCCTTCTTGGGAATTAGGATGAGGATTGACCTTTTCCAGTCCTGTGGCACTGCTGGGTCTTCAGAATTTTTGACATATTGAGTGCAACACTTTGATAGCATCATCTTTTAGAGTTTTGAATAGCTCTACTAGAATTCCATCACATCCACTAGCTTTATTGACAGCAGCCCTTCCTAAGATCCACCTGACTTCATACTCCAGAATGTCTGGCTCTGGGTGACTGATCACACCATCGAGGTTATCTAGTTCATTAACATCTTTTTTGTACAAATCTTCTGTTTCTTCTTTCCATCTCTTCTTGATCTCTTCTGCTTCTACTAGGTCTCTACCATTTCTGTCCTTTAGTCTGCCCTTCTTTGGATGAAATGTTCCCTTGATATTTCCAGTTTTCCTGAAGAGATCTCTAGTGTTTCCCCTTCTGTTGTTTTCCTCTATTTTTAAGCATTGTTCATTGAAAAAGGCGTTCTTGTGTCTCCTTATTCTTTGGAACTCTGCATTTAGTTGGGTGTACCTTTCCCTTTCTCCCTTGCTTTTTGTTTCTCTTCTTTCTTCAGCTATTTGTTTCTCTTCTTTCTTCAGCTATTTGTAAAGCCTCCTCAGATAGCCACTGTGCCTTCTTGCTTTTCTTTTTCTTTGGGATAGTTTTAGTTGCTGCCTTCTGTACAATATTACAGACCTCTGCCCACTGTTTCCTAGGCTTAATCTCTTGAATATATTCATCACCTCCAATGTATATTCAAAAGGGATTTAAGTTGTACCTGGATGGCCTAGTAGTTTTACCTGCTTTATTTAGGTTAAGCCTGAATTTTGCTATAAGAAGCTGATGATTTGAGACAGTCAGCTCCAGGTCTTGCTTTTGCTGACTCCATCTTTGGCTATAAAGAATGTAATCAATTTGATTTTGGTATTGATCATTTGATGGTGTCCACTTGTAAAGTCATCTCTTGTGTTGTTAAAAAGGGGTATTTTCTATGACCAGTGCGTTCTTTTGGCAGAATTCAGTTAGCCTTTTCCCTGCTTTATTTTGTACTCCAAGGCCAAACGTGCCTGTTACTCCAAGTATCTCTTGACTTCCTACTTTGCATTTCAATTCCCAATGATGAATAGAATATCTCTTTTTGGTGTTAGTTCTAGGTGGTCTTCTAGGTCTTCATAGAACTGGACAGCTTCTTCAGCATTGATGGTAGGGGCATAGAT
This sequence comes from Bos mutus, assembly GCF_027580195.1. NCBI lineage: Eukaryota > Metazoa > Chordata > Mammalia > Artiodactyla > Bovidae > Bos > Bos mutus. The sequence continues at coordinate 71,483,561 of NC_091633.1, forward strand.
TTGAATTTCTATGATATTGAATGGCTTGCCTTGGAAATGAACTGAGATCATTCTGTCATTTTTGACAAGTGCTGCATTCAGGATGCATCCAAGTGCTGCATTTCGGATTATTTTGTTAATTATGAGGGCTACCCCATTTCTTCTAAGGGATTCTTGCCTACAGTAATAGATATAATGGTTATCTGAATTAAATTCACCCACTCCCATACATTTTAGTTCATTGATTCCTAAGATGTTAAAGTTTAGTCTTACCATCTCCTGCTTAACTACATCTAATTCACCTTGATTCATGGTCCTAATATTCCATGTCCCTATGCAATACTGTTTTTGCAGCATCAAATTTTACTTTTATCACTAAACACATCCACAATTGAGCATAGATTCTACTTTGGCCCAGCCGCTTCATTCTTTCTGGAGCTATTAGTAGTTGTCCTCCACTTTTTCCCAGTAGCATGTTGTACACCTACCAACGTGGTGGGGCGGGGGGCTCATCTTTCAGGGCCATATCTTTGTGTCTTTTTGTTCATAAATAAAAACTTTTTATTCATGAAGTTCTCATGACAAGTAGACTGGGGTGGTTTGCCATTCCGTCCTCCTCCTCCTTATTCCAGCTTTAATGTCTTTGTTAGTCATTTGTCTCCCAAGTGAAAATCTCAAGAGTTTTAACTGACCCCTCTCTTTTGCTCACCTTACATGTTCAAGTCTATCTGTCTGATAGATCTCATGTTTTTCTTGTCCTCATTTCCCACCCCGATACCCTTAGTTTGGACTTTCCTCATGTCTCATATATAACTATACCCTGCACTTTGCCTGCCACCAATCTTTCCCCCTCCTCTCCATTTTCCAACTGCTGCTAGGTGATCTTTCTAAAACAACAGCAAAAAAAAAAAATCAGTGTAACAATCTTCCTGAATAAGGTCTGAACTCTTCAAGGTAAAGGCTTGCATTATTTGTCTAACTCTCTAGCCTGTCTAACTCTCCCTGTCTAACTCTCCAGCCTGATTCCTCATGATTAATCTCTTGTATTGATATGCCCTATAACTTGGCCATACTGTACCCTTTTGAAAATACTGAGAGTTATTCACATGACTTAATTTGTAGGCTTAAGCACAAAAATAAAGTGTGCAGTCAAGATAAAATTTAATTTTGCCATCACCAAAAATTCCATCCTACCAAATATGAGTAAAAATCCATGAGTACTTCAAATATACATTCAAACTGTAATATTTTAAAGATAACAATGGTCAAATAAAATGAGCATGTTGAATGATACTTTCCTTTATGTCACATCAATTTTAACATTGGTGTTTTCAGTGAAGAAAAATCCAGCAAAGAACCTCTCAAGTCTCATGTCATACTATTCTCAACATAGAACTCATTGGGCTCAAAATTCAGTCTCTCAAGCCTTTAGGCATTATATGCTGCTCCCTTTCCCCCAAATCTTCTTCACCTCATGTCTTCTTAACCCTATGACTTCAAGTTGGATATAATTTCCTTCAAAGAGTCTTTACTAGCCTCTTGCATACCCTGTAATTCTCTCATCCCCACTCCTAAACCCTCGGTGCACACCACTGTGGCTGCCTATTTTGTCTGCATGTCCTTCCAATCTTATTTAAGGCAGCCACCCTGTCTATTGACTAGTGAATCACAACAACATGTCAATCATCGTGTTGCACACAGTAAGTGTTCAACGATTGCTTGTTAAAGAATAACAGGTAAAATGCAAGTACAAAGTAATATACCATGCGTTATGGTAAATACAAAAGATAGAAAAGTGAATAGAGTAGAAAGGCACAAAATAGTAAATGCTACTGTATTGACTTTACAATATACTTTGGAGAACCAAATTATGTAATACAGACCAGCTCTCTCAGTAGTTTTTTCCCCTTTATTCTTCAAATAATAAATATCAATGACAATTTTTCAACTGCATTCTGATACAGCAAAAATATTCTGAAAAACTACATTAATTTATAACAGTCAATAATTGTGTTTTGACAGTGTATTTATGATCATTTATTGCCTTTAGTACCCCTAATAAGGAAGAACAGAATCCTCTGCCTCAGCACCCACAGCTGTCACTCACTGCCTTTATTACTTGTGAGCAGTACATGATTGCCAATGCTAGTTATATATGAATTGGGGTTTGCATTTCATGAACTTAGACTGCCTCAGCACCCATAGCTGTCACTCACTGCCTTTATTACCTGTGAGCAGTACATGCTTGCCAATGCTAGTTGTATATGAATTGGGGTTTGCATTTCATGAACTTAGACGATAGCAATTGATAATTTTTCCTGTGCTCTTAAAATCTCACTATTATAAATACTCATAAATATGTCACTCTATATTGGCACATGAACCTGTGAAACATGTCATCCTGAAGCTAATCATAGATCATGCTGCTGTCAATGATTCTAGACTTTAATTCCTAACAGCTTGATAGAGCCATGGCTGTGAGTCTTACTGGATTAGTATGCACTAGGACAATGTCTCTGATTTTATCCACACAAAAAATCAGCTTTGAGTCATTCCACTTTTTAGACAAAACATCATGAACATTTTCCACCAAAACTTGTTTTTAATTAGGGCCTTTTTACAACATGGATGCCAATTGTTCTAGAAAAAGCAGTAGCCAACCAACTAATAACACTCCTGGGTAAATTGCTGACTGAGTTTGCTTCTTGTTGCACGAAAACTAAAGCCAGACATTTATGGGTTCTTGAGCTTCCCTTGTGGCTCAGCTTGTAAAGAATATACCTACAAGTTGGGAGACCTGGATTTAATCCCTGGGTTGGGAAGATTTCTTGGAGAAGAGAAAAGCTACCCACTCCAGTCTTCTGGCCTAGAGAATTCCACGGACTGTATAGTCCAAGGCGTTGCAGAGTCGGACATGACCGAGCGACTTTACTTTCACTTTATGGTTTCTTAGACATGAAATCCTGCAGGCACATCATAGATCACATACCAAGGACAACTGACACTTTTTTAAAAACCTGTTTTTAAATAAGGTGTAGGAAATTACGGAAAATAGATATATAAGGTCGGTTTACCTGATGACAGTATAATTGCATTCTGCCAGTTTTGAGAGATCGGTTATGCACTACCAGAAATGCAACCAATTGAGGTTTGTGCCAGCATTCACACTCAGCTCATAGATTTTAAGAGTACTAAACATAACCAACTCAGAGAATAGAAGTCCTCAGTTCAGTTCAGTTACTCAGTCATGTCCGACACTTTGCAACCCTATGAATCACAGCACCCAGGCCTCCCTGTCCATCACCAACTCCCAGAGTTTGCTCAAACTCACGTCCATCGAGTCGGTGATGCCATACAGCCATCTCATCCTCTGTCATCCCCTTCTCCTCCTGCTCCCAATCCCTCCCAGCATCAGAGTCTTTTCCAATGAGTCAACTCTTCTCATGAGATGACCATAGTATTGGAGTTTCAACTTTAGCATCATTACTTCCAAAGAAATCCCAGGGCTGATCTCCTTTGGAATGGACTGGTTGGATCTCCTTGCAGTCCAAGGGACTCTCAAGAGTCTTCTCCAACACCACAGTTCAAAAGCATCAATTCTTTGGCGCTCAGCTTTCTTCACAGTCCAACTCTCACATCCATACATGACCACTGGAAAAACCATAGCCTTGACTAGAAGGACCTTTGTTGACAAAGTAATGTCTCTGCTTTTGAATATGCTATCTAGGTTGGTCATAACTTCCTTCCAAGGAGTAAGCGTCTTTTAATTTCATGGCTGCGATCACCATCTGCAGTGATTTTGGAGCCCAAAAAGATAAAGTCTGACACTGTTTCCAGTTTCCCCATCTATTTCCCATGAAGTGATGGGATCAGATGCCATGATCTTCATTTTCTGAATGTTGAGCTTTAAGCCAACTTTTTCACTCTCCTCTTTCACTTTCATCAAGAGGCTTTTAGTTCCTCTTCACTTTCTGCCATAAGGGTGGTGTCATCTGCATATCTGAGGTTATTGAGATTTCTCCCACCAACCTTGATTCCAACTTTTGCTTCTTCCAGCCCCTCATTTCTCATGATGTACTCTGCATATAAAAGTCCTAACTGCCGGGAGCCGACATATTGCATATTGAGTGCATATTGCATATTGAGTGCAGCACTTTCCACAGCATCATCTTTCAGGATCTGGAATAGCTCAACTAGAATTCTATCACTGCCGGGAGCCAGCGTGAGGAGCTCCACCCATGACAAAGGTCACGAGGAAGGAGGCTCGGCATACGCAAAGGCGGGATCGAGCCTCAGGTGTCCCCTTGGAAATTCTCAAGCATCTACCCCCAAAACCAGAGTCTGCCTACTTTCTGCTTTGTGCTTTCACCTACACCTCTGACTTTACTGGGAGCTGTCCCCCACTACCTCTCTCTGAAAATAGAGTTAGCTTACAGCTCCAGTTAATAATTCCTGGGTGTGACAGTGTTTCAACCGACAAACTCCTTTGGAAGCCCTCTAGCCTGCCTGAATAGGTTTTTTCCGGCCACATGTGATTGCTCAGAGCCTCCCAACTGTGAGAGACAGGAGATGTTCTAAACTGTCTAAACACAGATTCCTTTGAGTAGTTAAAAGATTGATTAGAAATTGTATTGGTGAAGGGTTTTTCACTTGTTGGGCCAATGTTTGCTGCTAAGTCTCCATATCCCTTACCTACTGTGTCCTTGGCAGTGTATTGATTGATATAACGGGTGTATAGAAATGTAAGTAGTAGCCTCAATGTTTGTAACCTTGGACCCTTGAGTTAATTCTTTTCTTGATTGAGCCCATCTCACCTTTGCCCTATAGGAATGCAACTTTATCCAATGCTTTTTTGGAGGCTGGCGCCTGACTTTAGAATAATCACCTTTAGAGAAAAATAAGTTTCTTAAAATGTTAACAGGCCTCCTGGCCAGAAGATGATGTAAATCACCTAAACTTTTGCATATGATAAGTTTGAAAGCCTGGCTTCGATTAGGATCAGGAACTGCTGTCCTTGCATAACTCTACCCCTTCCCCCATTATCCTCTATGCACAACTTAAGATATAAAACTACTTTGGAAAATAAAGTACGCCCCTTTTTTTTTGGTTCACCGAAATTTGGTCTCCCCATGTCGTTCTTTCTTTCACCTTCTAGCTGAATTTTTCCTCTGAGGCGGGGAAGCTCGTCAAGCCTACTAATTTTGCCTGGGCTTCTGAGATCTGACCGGGGAGGCCTTAGTGTCTCCTCTCCTTCGGGAGAACGGGAGGACGCCTGTGGCCTTCATAGGTGATGTAAATTCCCTGCTTTGGAATTTTATTCAGCCTCTTTTCTTCACTGAATTTCTTCGCTAAGCTATCCTTATTTCACCACTCTTTATATCCTTAATAAACATTTAATTAAGCAGTTGTTTCCTGATTTTCGCAGACGCCATCCCCACTTCGAATTCCCTGGGTCCACTGGGGCTGGACCCCAGCAATTAACAATATCTGAATGTTGTTGGCAAACAATTTTTTCTTACTATGTCTCAAACTTGTGAGATTGCCAGTTGACTTTTTGTCTTCTCAGAGCTTAGAGTCAAAGCAATATATCTGTTATACAGACATGGTTAATGTGCCACAAATTCAAAGTCTCCACTGTGATATGTGTAATGAAATAATAAAGAGAAAGAAGAAAATGGGAAGATTCTGAATATTTATCACACTAAAGCAATATACAAATTTAAGATGCATGTATAAAGCTAATGATAATAATTTGAGGAAATTATTATAGAGCCTATTTATGAACCATTGCTTGAAAGACAGTCCATTGGTACTTATATAACAATGTTTCTCAAATGTGTCAAATATCTAAACCAAATATGGAACCTGACTAGATGAGTCTGGAGGGAACATATAGGCTAGGAGAAGAGGAAATTAAAAGAGATGAAAAGACAAGCTATAGACTGGGCGAAAATATTTACAGACTACTCTAAGAAAGGACTGTACTGAGAACATATAAAGTAATCTCAGAACTCAATAAGTAACAACTCAAAGATGGACAAAAAATCTGAATATACCTTTCATTAAAGAATATACAGGGATGGCAAATAAGCTCAAGAGAAGCAGGGGACATAGATCCCTTGTCCAGGAAGACTCTACATGTTGTGCAGTAACTAAGATCGCATGTCATAACTACTGAGTCTGTGCTCTAGAGCCTGGGAGCCACAACAGAAGCCACTGCAATAAGAAACCCATGGACCACAACTAGAGAGTAGCCCCCACTTGCTGCAGCTACAGAAAGCCCATGTTCAACAGCAAAAACCCAGTGCAGCCAAAAATAGATAAATAAGTAATTTTAAAATTTCTTTAAAAAGGACACCATCAAGAAAGGGAAAGATAATTCACTGAATGAAAGAAAATATTTTCAAATAATACATCTGATAAGGGACTTGTAGAACTTTTACAACTCAATAATAAAAGAACTTAAATGGACATTTCTGTTTAGAAGATGAACAAAGAGCCAATAAGGATATGAAAAGGTGTCCAACATTATTAGCCATTAGGGAAATGCAAATTAAAACCACAATGAAGGCACTAGTTCACTTCTACTAGAATGACTTTAATTAAACAGATAATACCAAGTGTTGGCAAGAAGATGGAGAAACTGGAACCATCATATAATGCTAGTGGGAATGTAAAATGACATAGCCACTTTGGAAAACAGTCTGGTGGTTTCTCAAAAGGTTAAACATAGTTTAACGTAGGATCTACCAATTCCACTTCTCAGTATATATTTACAAGAGGAATTGAAAATATATGGCCACACAAAAAACTACATGAACATTCATAGCAGCAATTTTCATAATAGCCAAAAGATGAAAACAACTGAACTATCTACCAACAAATGAATGGCTGAATAAAACATGGTAGGTATATCCACATTGGGTTATTATTTAACCATAAGAAAATAATGTATCTTCACAATTTGTGAGAGTCAAAATGACTGTTTTTTTTTTTTTCATTTCCAAGAAACGAGTTGCCAGTCCAGGTTCGATGCACGATACTGGATGCTTGGGGCTAGTGCACTGGGACGACCCAGAGGGATGGTATGGGGAGGGAGGAGGGAGGAGGGAGGAGGTTTCAGGATGGGGAACACATGTATACCTGTGGCGGATTCATTTTGATATTTGGCAAAACTAATACAATTATGTAAAGTTTAAAAATAAAATAAAATTAGGAAAAAAAAAAAAGAGATTAATCATGTCTCCTAATAGAGCCAAGTATCAATTGCTATGAGAATTATAAGAGATGGAAAGGATTAGTAAAAGCTCTTTAAAGGAAGTGATATCTAAATGGAGGACTAAAAGGCTGTGTTTTGAGCCTTCTGAGCTCTAAGTTTCTCAAACAGAGCCCAAAAAAGTCTCCAAGCTATACTGGCCAAACATAAGGAGGGGAGGGGCAGGTAGCATGTATAATCGTTATAGTTTGGATGTAGTTTCAATACTCATTGTCAAAATCAGCCTCTATTAGCACACTCACCAGAGCCTTATTTGGGAAATATCCTTATGCCCGTGTACTGGAACTCTGTTGGAGAAATATGTCTTCTTGAAGCTTTGATTTGTTATACCCATTGAAAAGTAAAGAAGGAAAACTTTGTTAAATTCAAATCCAGTCTTTAAAGTAATACATTAGCAGCAGGTTTCAGAATGTTCTATCCCTTGTCCAACCTTTCCCTGACTCCCACTCACACACATGATTCCCAGATTTTTAGAAAATTGTTAACCTAGAATCAAATCCAGCCATTCTATAGTTAAGCAAAATAACAAACTTTCTCTTTTTTTAATACTCCATCTTAAGATGACCTTTTACATTGAATGCTTTTTCATTTGACATAAGTTGGCATTACAAAATGAAATGTAACTGGAAATTAAGCATATTCTTTCCAGTGTCATATTTAAAATTGCTTATATTTTGGAATATTGACCACTAAGTAAGGGTTAATGACTTTTCCAACATTTTTATATCACATTTACATAATAAAATAACAAGTAACAAATGAATGCTGTTGATTGAAAAGACATATATTATAACTATAATGGATTTTATTTAGAGCTCAGAGTTGGAAATAAGCTTTCCAACCATAAAGAACAAGAAAGTTTTGGGAATAACAAATATCTTTGCACTTTAATTATGTATCTCAGGAGAAAAATAAAATAATTTTGAAAATAAACTGATAACCAGAACTTCTTTATGTATTTTAACATTAGATCTCAAAGCAAAGCTAAGAAGATTTAAAATGGAGCATAAAAAATCTTGCCTGTGTTACAAACACTATTAAAATCAGATAATGAAAGGGAAAAGTTTGGGCATCCATATTACCAGAGTAGAGAATTGCTTATGCCAAGAAAATTATGTTATGTTTCTAATTCATACATTCCAGGGTTCTATGTGTGTGTCACTAATATTCCTGCTTTAAAGATAAGCCTGTGTTTCATAAGGACACTGATTTCGCTATTATACTTAAATTGAAAAGTAGTCTGGTTATAATAAAAGTTAGTATTTATACAGAGGGCACTATACTCCCTGTACTACTGTAAACCTTTACATATGTTAATTCAATATAAACTCACCTAAGTTAGGTGCCATTCCAATCATAACCCTATAAGATGAAAAATTAGAAGTTTAAGAGGTTGGTATCTTGCCCAAGTCACACAGTTAATATGTGACAGAGAAAGAGCTAACCTCACCATTCTGAGTCATTTTCCACTTAATCAGCACCTTATAATATTCTTTAAAAACAAACAAACAAAAAATGACCAGGAGGGAAATCAGGATGGCCAAGAAGAAAGATGCTGAACTCATCTTCCATCCTTGAACACATTAAAAATATGCCTACATTGGAGCAATTCCCACTGAAAACAATCTGGAGACTTGTAGAAAGGCTCTTCTATTACCAAGGCTATAAAGAAATATTCACACAGAGTTGGGTAAGAAGGGAAGAGGGGCGATCAGATCAGAACCTGTGCCCCTGAGAGGGTACTCAGGAAGTGGATTACACAGGAAAAGATCCTTCCTGGGGAATGAGGGGTTTGAGCCACATATTAGGCATCCCAGATCTGGGGTCTGACATCAGGAAATGACCCCCTTTAGCTGGTTTGAAAACCATTGGGTCTTAACTGAGGGCTGTAAGAAACCAAGACTCTGCTCATACACAGTACACACACAGGCCTGCTTACATCCAGGAACAGTGCACAGGAAACAGACTGAAAGCTACCTGAGGCATTGACTGACTTGCCAGGATCATCCCAACACACAGCCCAGCCGCATAAAGAACTTCTCAGAAAAACAAAAGGTGAAAGAGTTTCTTAAAAATAAACCAACTTTCCAAGAAATGATAGTCTTCTTTAAGTGGAAAAGAAAAGGTTACAACAAGAAGTAAGAATTTATAGAAAAAGAAAAACTCTAGAAGACAAAAATGATAAAATCAACTAAAATTACAATAAAGATAAGGGATAGACATGAAGATATAAAATATGGCATCAAAAACAAAAAGAATGAATGGGAGAAATGTAGATGTTTTAGTATGTTTCAACTTAAATGACTACAAGTTTAAAACATATATATTATTGTCAACATATATAAACCCCATGGTAACTACAAATCAAAAACATACAATAGATACACAAAAACTGAAAAAAATCACAAGCATGCCACTAAAGAAAATTATCAAACCACAAAGGAAGAGACTAAGAAAAGAACAGAAAAAAAAAAACTAGAAGATAGGGAACAAACTTGGCACTAAATATCTACTCATCAATAATAACTTTATTTTTAAACAACATTTTATTTTATATTGGAGTATAGCCAAGTAATAATGTTGTGGTATTTTCAAGTGGACAACAAAGGGACTCGGCCATATATGTATCCGTTCTCCCGTAAACTTCTCTCCCATCAAGGCTGCCACATAACATTGAGTAAAATTCCACGTGCCTTTCTTGCTATTCCAAGTAGGCCTTTCTTGGTATGCCACTTTAAATATGGCAGTGTGAAAATGTCAATCCTAAAGTCCCCAGTTATCCCTTCCCCACATCCTTCTCCCCTGGTAATCCTTGGTTCATTCTCTAAGTCTGTGAATCTGTTTCTGTTTTGTAAATAAGTTCACTTGTATCATTTATTTTAGATTCTGCATATGAGGTATCATACAATATTTCTCCTTCTCTGTATGGCTGGCTTCACTCAGTGTCACAACCTCTAGGTCCATCCATGTTGCTTCAAATGGCATTATTTTGCTCTTTTTCATAGCCAAGTAATATTTCATTATACGTATATGCATCGTACCTTCTTCATTCATTCCTCTATCGATGGACAGATAGATTGCTTACATGTCCTTGGCTATTAAAACAGTCCTGCAATGAATGTTGGGGTGCATGTATACTTTTATGTTGTGTTTTTCTATGGATATATACCTGGGAACAGGATTTAAGGGTCACATGGTAGCTTTATTTTTTATTTTTTAAGGAACCTCCATACTGTTCTCCATAGTAGCTGTACCAATTTACATCTCCACCACCAGTGTTGGAGGGTTCTCTTCTCCCCATACCCACTCCAGCATTTAGTGTTTGTTGATTTTTTAAGGATAACCATCTTAACTGAAGTGAGGTGATATCTCATTGTAGTTTTGGTTTGATTTGCATTTCTCTAATAATTAGCAATGTTGAACATTTTTCATGTGCTTCTTGGCCATCTGTATGTCTTTGGAGAAATGTCTATTTAGGTCATCTACCCAGGTTTTGATTGGGTTGTTTTGATGGTGCTAATCCTCTTGTGTTGTTTATGAATTTTGGAGACTAATCCATTGTTGATACAAAATTTGAAAATATTTTCTCCCAATCTGTAGGTTGTCTTTTCATTTTGTTTATTTTTCCCTTTGCTATGCAAAAGCTTTTGAGTTTAAACAGGTCCCATTTGTTTATTTGTGTTCCTATTTCCATTATTTTGGGAGACAGTTCAAAGAAGATATTACTGCAATTTATGTCAGACTCTAGGGGTTTTACAGTGTCTTTCACACATTTAATATCTGAGAAAGTGGTGAATATTGAGTGACAACCTATTTTGCTCTTAATTTCTTTAAAATACATGACTGTTTAATGTGAAAATCATGGTGTCTTATGTAGTTTATAATGCACATAAATGTAACACATATGACAACTACAGCATAAAAGCAGAGGCATGGTCAATGGGCCTATATGGTTGGAAATTTTCTACATTTTACATGAAGTGAAGTACTAATGTTAACTCTAAATAGAACATGAGAAGTTAAAGTTGTATATTTTTATTGCAAAAACAATGATTTTTAAATTAAAAAGCATATAACTAAAAAGCCAAAAATAAGCAGAAATAAACAGAGGACACAACTGGAAAATATTAATAACAAAAATAATAAATGCATGTGAAGTCACTTCAGTCAAGTTTTACTCTTTGCAACACTATGGACGATAGCCCACCGGACTTCTCTGTCCATGGAATTTTCCAGACAGGAAATACTGGAGTGGGTTGCCATTTCCTTCTCCAGGAGATCTTCCTGAGCCAAGGATCGAACCCGTGTCTCTTAAGTCTCCTGCATTCACAGGCAGATTCTTTATCACTAGTGCCACCTAGAAATAATAATAAGAACTACATGAAATTTTAGTAGTCTTTATCAACTAAATAAAAAGACAGAGATTTTCACATTAGGTTTTTTTTTTTTTAATTTTATTTTATTTTTAAACTTTACATAATTGTATTAGTTTTGCCAAATATCAAAATGAATCCATCACAGGTATACATGTGCTCCCCATCCTGAACCCTCCTCCCTCCTCCCTCCCCATACCATCCCTCTGGGTCGTCCCAGTGCACTAGCCCCAAGCATCCAGTATCATGCATTGAACCTGGACTGGCATCTCGTTTCATACATGATATTTTACATGTTTCAATGCCATTCTCCCAAATCTTCCCACCCTCTCCCTCTCCCACAGAGTCCATAAGACTGTTCCATACATCAGCGTCACATTAGGTTTTTAAAAGTAAGACTCAACAATATACTATCTATATAAACAATATAGATATTTTGTCAAGAGGGACTTGCCCAGCTTTATTATAAAACCGTAATAACTGAGACAGTGCAAAGATAAGCAAACTGTCCAAACTAAAGAATTATAGAAAACAGAAATAGTCCCCAAACCAGAAATGGATTTAATTTTTTCAAGGTAGGCAAAGTCTTCTGTTTAGAAAAGAAAACTATAACATTTATAGAAGACAATAGAGGAAACTATGTATAGGACCTTGGGAGAACAAATGCTTTCTTAAGACAAAACAAAAACTAGCTGTTAGTTTCTTTCCAGAGAAAGAGAACCAATAGGAGATGATAACTAGATACATAGATACACAGATAGACACATGGGTAGATATAAATAGATGCGTGCGTGCTAAGTTGCTTCAGTCAGGTCCAACCCTATGCAACCCTATGAACCATAGTCTGCCAGGCTCTTCTGTCCATGGGATTCTTCAGGAAGGAATAATGGAGTGGATTGCCATGTTCCTCCAGGGGATCTTCCCAACCCAGGGATCAAACCTGTGTCTCTTATGTCCCCTGCATTAGCAGGTGGGAAGACAGAAATATATTTATTATAAGGAATACGCTCACTCAATTAAAGAAGATGTGTCACTCTTCATCCTGTTCACAGTGCCAATTTTCTTGCCATTCACACTGTCAGCACTGTTCACTGAACCCAGGGTAGACAAGGTGTGAAGCTAAGAAGCCAGAAGAAAACTCAAGGAGCCATAGGAACTGCTGATGTGTTTGTCCTTTCCTGGCTGGTGCAGCAGCCATAGTAGTAGACATGCTATAGTCTCTCCTCTGGTGGCTGAAACAATGGACACAGCCATGACACAGCAGTAATGCCACTACTTTCTGGGTGGAGCTCACATAGCCTTACAGCACAAAGTGACTTGTGACCAAAGAAGTACCTCGTGACAAGCATGCACAGTGCCATAAATGATCTCACCTGCTACATAGTCATTATTTACAAAATGTGGAGCAAGAGAGCCTGAACATGCCATCTTGGCTAATTTGCTCTCTCCCCACAGAGGCCAAGTCCCAAGATCTGAAGCCAGCAACCTGGATACCTAGAAAAGCTGATAATATAAATTCCAGTCTGAATCTGAGTACCTGAGAACCAGGAGAGCTGACACTATAGTTTTTGTTTGAATGTGAGCAGGGTCAAAACCCAGAAAAAGACAATGTTTAAGTTCAAGTTTGTACAACAAAAAGAACTGATGTGCCAGGTCAAGGCAATCAGGTAGAAGTTCCTTCATCATTTTTATTCTATTCAGGCCTTCAACTAATTGGATGATACTCATTCACATTACAGGGGGCAAGCCACTTCACTCAGTCTCTGATTCAAATATTCATCTCATTGAGAAACATCCCACAAACACACCCAGAATAATTCTCTACCAAATGTCTGGGTACCCTGACATTGGTACATCTGCCAATCAAGTTAATACATAATCATTACAGGTTCACCCCCTGTTAGCTTGGCACCCATACACATCTCCTTAAACCATACTTAATTTCCAAGTAAAGACAATAACAAAGTCATAATTCAATCTTACACAATATAACTATGCTGCCTACAACCAAAAAGGCACTAACCCCATCCCCAGGACTTTTCCTTGAGTGATGTTTACTCTTTCCTTGATGTCTATATCCTAACACTTAATGTCTATAACCTAAACACTATGATCTAAAATTAACAATGCTGAAGAAGCCGCAGAAAATGGCAGAGTAGTAAGATGGAAGATTGCCAGCCTCCCCACAAATATTCAAAAACTCGTCAAGATATGGAACAACTCCTTCAAAGCAACCTCTAGGAGACAGCAGAAGACCCCAGACCTCCAGAGGGGCAGGCAATGAAGTAGAAGAGAGGATGGAGACATAAAAGGGGAAAATATGGAGAACTTCTGGATGGGAGCTTCTGCCCGGGCGGGGGCGGGGAAGGGTCCGGAAACAGAAGGAGTTCCCGTGCCCATAGAAGCTCTCTCGCAGGCAGGCCGAAGGGGAAGCTGCGGAGTCTCGGAAAACTGGGCAAAGCAGAGACTTAGAGGGCAGAAAATAGAGAAAGCTGCACTTCTCAGCCCTTAAACAGCTCACAGACTGTGGCCCCAATAAGTCTGTGGGCTCGGAGGACCGAGAGAAGCCCATAGAAACCCCACAGCACAGAGGGCAGGCCTGGGGTGCTGAGAGAGGCGAAACATACAAACCTCTCCAGAGCACACAAACGGCGGGATGCAGAGGGAAGGCCCAAGGAGCTGCAAGAAGAACACACAAGTCTCCGCAATGCAGCAGGCATGGTCAGGGACCCGAGAAAACATCCACACAAGCCCCTACCTGTCAAACTTCAGTCAGCAGTGCAGGGCAGTTCTAGGGAACAGAAGCGCCAGCAGTGATTCCAGGGACAAGTAGGGGGCTGGCAGCAGTGAAGATATGCTGAGAGGGCCACTTTGAAGTGTCTGTGGAAATAGAGGTGTCCAACACTGCAAAAGCTAAAAGGACTGCCCCAAAACATATTGAACCCATAGACACCCCAAAACCTCTACTGGACACTGAACTGCCCTTTAGAGACAGATCCATCTCCATCAACTAGAACACAGGCATAAGCTCCTCCAACCAGGAAGACCTCACAGGGCACTAACTCAACCCCATCCACAGGAGCAGACACCACAACCAAGAAGAACTACAACCTTGAAAACACTTTTTTTTTTTTTTTAAATAAATCACACTGTTCATTCCCCCTATCTATTTCTACCTTCACATTAACCTTTTGCAGTGCTGTGGAGTTTTACTCCTTGTTTATCTTGGGTTTTTTTTTTTTTTTTTTTTGGAATAGCTTTATATTTTATTTTTTAATTTTACAATATTGTATTGGTTTTGCTGTATATCAAAATGAATCCGCCACAGGTATACATGTGTTCCCCATCCTGAACCCTCCTCCCTCCTCCCTCTCTGTACCATCCCTCTGGGTCGTCCCAGTGCACCAGCCCCAAGCATCCAGTATCGTGCATCGAACCTGGGCTGGCGACTCGTTTCATATATGATATTATACATGTTTCAATGCCATTCTCCGAAATCATCCCACTCTCTCTTAAAAACAAAAATTCATGTTAAGATTTTTTTCTTCATCTATTTTTTGGGGTGACTTTTCTGATTTTTGTTTTTAATATATTTGACTGCTTTTCTTATAGTTCTTTACCCACTGTAGCTGTTTCTGAATATATATAAATCCTTTTCACATATGTATATTTTTCTTTGCTTTTCTATTATTTATTTTCTCTATTTTTAACCCTCTTTTCCATCCCCTCTTTTTCAATTTTCCCTCCCTTCTCCTCTTTTTCTTTTTTCTTCTCCCTTTTTTTCTTCACTCTTTGTTTTTCCACCAAGTAAGTTAAATTGTTGAGCTGTTTTTGCTATATTCCCCAGTTGGCTCATGCTCAGTTTTCCAGATTGAGCATTAGCTAGCTCTACTTTTAATTGCTTAATATCACTTATGGTTTCCCTTGTTCACAAAGGCAATCTCCTGTACTCTTTTCTTTAGAATATTTTGGTTATAACTGTGTGTGGAAGTGTGTGTATATGTCCCATTATTTCTATAATTACCTGTTTGATCTGCTTGATCTCCTCACACTAGAACACAGGCACTAGTAACCCCTAACGAGAAATCAGCACAAACCATTCAACCAGCCTTTCCCTCCAAGAGCAAAACCAAAAGGAAGAAGGAATGCAACCGTAAAGCCTGCAAAAAGCAGACCTCAAGGGGAGCAAGTTCAAAAGAAAAATTAAAAGAGAAATATAGCACAAATGAAAGAACAAGGTAGAAACTCACAAGACCAAATAAATGAAAAGAAAATAATCCATCTACCTGAAAGAGAATTCAGAATAATGATAGTAAAGATGCTCTGAAAACTTGAAAATAGAATGGAGGAAATGTAAGAAACACTTAACATGGTTAATACAATCACCAAGAGCATAGAAGAAATAAAGATTAAGCAAATAGAGATAAATAACACAATTACTAAAATTAAAAATACTCTAGGATTTGAAAGAACAAATAACAGAATAACTGAGGCAGAGGAACAGAAAAGTAAGCTGGAGATAGAATGGTGGAGATAACTTCTGAAGAGGAGAATAAAGGGAAAATAATGAAAAGAATTAAGGACAGCCTCAGAGGCATTTGGGACAATATTAAACACATCAACATTCAACTTACAGGGGCCCCAGGGGAAGAAGAAAAAGAGGTGCTGAGAAAACTTTTGAAGAAGCTCTAGTTGAGAACTCACCCAACATGGGAAAGGAAATAGTCAACCAAGTCCAGGAAGGGCAGAGAGTCCCTTACAAGATAACCCAAGGAGAAACACATTGAGACACATATTAATCAAGCTAACAGAGACTAAACACAAAGAAAGAATATTAAAAGCAGCAAGGGAAAGACAGCAAGTAACATACAAGGGAAAACCCATATTATTAACAATGCCTCTTTCAGCAGAATCTCTGCAAGCCAGAAAGGAATGCAGGATATAATTAAAGTACTGAAAGAAACAAATCTACAGCCAAGATTACTATACCTGGCAAAGATTTCATTCAAAATTGATGGAGAAATCAAAGCTTTATAGACAAACAAAAGTTAAGAGAATTTAGCACCACCAAATCAGCCTTACAACAAATACTAAAGGGACTTACATAGCCAGTAAACACAAGAGAAATGAAAGACCTACCAAAACAAACCCAAAACAATCAATAAAATGCCAATAGAAACATGAATCAATAATTACCTTAAATGTAAGTGGATTAAATGCATCAATCAAAAGATACAGACTGAATGGTTGAAAAAACAAGACCCATATATAAACTGCCTAGATCACTTCAGACATAGAGACACATACAGGCTGAAAGTAAAAGGATGGAAAAGGATATTCCATGTGAATGGAAACCAAAAGAAAGCTAGAGTGTCAATCCTTATTTCAGAAAAAATAGACTTTAAGGATATTCCAAGAGATAAAGGGGAACACTATGCAACAATCAAGAGATCAATCCAAGAAGAAAGTGAATAAAAGAAAGTGAAAGCCGTTCAGTCATGTCCAACTCTTTGCAACCCCGTGGACTATGCAGTCCATAAAATTCTCTAGGCCAGAATACTGGAGTGGGTAGCCTTTTCCTTCTCCAGGGGATCTTCCCAACCCAGGGATAGAACCCAGGTCTCCTGCACTGCAGGCGGATTATTTACCAGCTGAGCCACAAGGGAAGCCCAATACAAGAATAAGACATAATAACTGTAAATATTTATGCACCCAACATAGGAGTACCTTAATACATAAGGCAAACATTAACAGACATAAGAGAGGAAATCAACAGTAACACAATAATACTTTAACACTCCACTTACAAAGGACAGATCATCAAAACAGAGAATCAATAAGAAAACACAAACCTTAAATGAAACATTACATCAAATGGACCTAATTGATATCTTCAGTTCAGTTCAGTTCAATCGCTCAGTCATGTCCAACGCTTTGCGACCCCATGAATCGCAGCATGCCAGTCCTCCCTGTCCATCACCAACTCCCGGGGTTCACTGAGACTCACGTCCATCGAGTCATTGATGCCATCCAGCCATCTTATCCTCTGTCATCCCCTTCTCCTCCTGCCCCCAATCCCTCCCAGCATCAGAGTCTTTTCCAATGAGTCAACACTTCGCATGAGGTGCCCAAAGTACTAGAGTTTCAGCTTTAGCATCATTCTTTCCCAAGAAATCCCAGGGCTGATCTCCTTCAGAATGGACTGGTTGGATCTCCTTGCAGTCCAAGGGACTCTCAAGAGTCTTCTCCAACACCACAGTTCAAAAGCATCAATTCTTCAGCGCTCAGCCTTCTTCACAGTCCAACTCTCACATCCGTACATGACCACAGGAAAAACCATAGCCTTGACTAGATGAACCTTTGTTGGCAAAGTAATGTCTCTGCTTTTTAATATGCTATCTAGGTTGGTCTTAACTTTCCTTCCAAGGAGTAAGCGTCTTTTAATTTCACTGCAGTCATCATCTGCAGTGATTTTGGAACCCAAAAAAATAAAGTCTGACACTGTTTCCCCATCTATTTCCCATGAAGTGATGGGACCAGATGCCATGATCTTCGTTTTCTGAATGTTGAGCTTTAAGCTAACTTTTTCACTCTCCACTTTCACTTTCATCAAGAGGCTTTTTAGTTCCTCTTCACTTTCTGCCATAAGGGTGGTGTCATCTGCATATCTGAGGTTATTGAGATTTCTCCCAGCAATCTTGATTCCAGCTTGTGTTTCTTCCAGTCCAGCGTTTCTCATGATGTACTCTGCATAGAAGTTAGATAAGCAGGGTGACAATATACAGCCTTGATATACTCCTTTTCCTATTTGGAACCAGTGTGTTGTTCCACGTCCAGTTCTAACTGTTGCTTCCTGACCTGCATACACATTTCTCAAGAAGCAGATCAGGTGGTCTGGTATTCCCATCTCTTTCAGAATTTTCCACAGTTTATTGTGATCCACACAGTCAAAGGCTTTGGCATAGTCAATAAAGCAGAAATAGATGCTTTTCTGGAACTCTCTTGCTTTTTCCATGATCCAGAGGATGTTGGCAATTTGGTCTCTGGTTCCTCTGCCTTTTCTAAAACCAGCTTGAACATCAGGAAGTTCACAGTTCACATATAGCTGAAGCCTGGCTTGGAGAATTTTGAGCATTACTTTACTAGCATGTGAGATGAGTGCAATTGTGCAGTAGTTGATATCTTCAGGACTACACATCCAAATGCAGAATACACTTTCTTCTCAAGTGCACATGTAACATTCCCCAGGATAGACCACATCTTGGGTCACAAATCAAGCTTCAGTAAATTTAAGAAAATTGAAATCATATCAAGTATCTTCTCTGAACACAAACTATGAGACTAGATATCAACTACAGGGGAAAAAACCTGTAAAAAACACAAACTCAGGGAGATTGAACAATACATTGCTAAATAATGAAGAGGTTACTGAAGAAATAAGAAAGGAAATCAAAGATTCCTAGAAAAAATAACAGTGAAAACACGATGACCCAAAGCCTACAGAATTCAGCATAATCAGTTCTAAGAGGGAAGTTTATAGCAATGCAATCCTACCTCAATAAACAAGGAAAGCATCGAATAGAAAACTTAACGCTACATTTAAACATGTAGAAAAAGAAGAACAAAAGAACCCCAAAGTCAGCATAAGGAAAGAAATCACAAAGATCAGAGCAGAAATAAATGAAAAAGAAATGAAGAAGACAATAGCAAAGATTAATAAAACTAAAAGCTGGTTCTTGGAGAAGATAAACAAAACTGACAAACCACTAGCCAGATACATCAAGAAAAAAAAGGAGAAATTTTGAATTAACAAAATTGGAAATGAAAAAGGAGAGGTTACAGCAGACAACACAGAAACACAAAGGCTCATAAGAGAATATTATGAGAAACCATATGCTAATAAAATGGGCAACCTAGAGGAAATAAACAGATACTTAGAGAAGTTCAACCTCACAAGACTGGACCAGGAAGAAACAGAAATTATGAACAAGCTATTATGAAATTATGAAGTAGAAAATTATTACCTTGATATATTTTTGATATATATATTTGAGATATATATATATATATATATATATATATATATATATATCCCAAAAACAAAAGCCCAGGACCAGATGGTTTCACAGGGGAACTCTATCAAAAATTTAGAGAAGAGCTAATGTCAATTTTTCTGAAACCCTTCCAAAATTTGCAGAGGAAGCACCACTTCCAAACTCATTCTACAAGGCCACAATCACCGTACTGAAACCAGGCAATGACAACACAAAAAAGGAAAATTACAGGCCAATATCACTGATGAACATAGATGCAAAAATCCTCAACAAAATTCTAGCAAACAGAATTCAACAACACATTAAAAGCTCATACACAATGATCAAGTTGGGTTTATTGCAGGGCTGCAAGGATTCTTCAATGTATGCAAATCAATTAATGTGATACACCATATTAACAAATTGAAAGATAAAAACCATATGATAATCTCAATATATGTAGAAAAATCCTTTGACAAAATTCAGCACCCATTTAGGATAAAAACGCTTCAAAAAATGGGCATGGAAGGAAACTACCTCAACATGGTAAAGGCCATACGATAATCCCATAGCAATCATTATTCTCAATGGTGAAAAACCAAAAGCATTCCCTCTAAGATCAGAAACAAGACAAGGGTGTCCACTTTCACCGCTATTATTCAACATACTTCTGGAAGTGCTAGCTACAGCAATCAGAGACAAAAAAGAAATAAAATGAATCCAGATCAGAAAAGAAGAAAAACTCTCACTGCTCACAGATAACATACTATACATAGAAAACCCAAAATAAGCTTATCAAAAAATTACTAGAGCTAATCAGTGAATTGGCCAAATGTCCAGGATATAAGGTCAATACACAGAAATCACTTGCATTCCTATACACTAACAATGAAAAATCAGAAAGAGAAATTAAGGAATCAATTCTATTCACCATTGCAACAAAAAGAATAAAATATCTAGGAACAAACCTACCCAAGGAGACAAAAGAACTGTAAATGGAAAATTATAAGACACTGATGAATTAAATCAAAGATGACCTAAACAAATGGAGAGATATTCCTGCTTAGGATGAATCAATAATGTGAAAATGACTATATTAATAAATGCAATATGCAGGTTCATTGCAATCCCTATCAAACTACCAATGGCATTTTCACAGAACTGGAACAAAAATTTTCACAATTCATATGGAAACTCGGAAGAACCCAAATAGACAAAGCAGTCTTGAGAAAAAAAGGATGGAGCTGGAGGAATCAACCTTCCTGACTTCAGAATATACTACAAAGCTACATTCATCAAGACATTTTGGTAGTGGCACAAAAACAGAAACACAGACCAGTGGAACAAGAGAGAGAGTCCAGAGATAAACCCACGGATCTATGGGTACTTTATTTTGACAAAGGAGGCAGGAATATTAAACGGGCCAAAGAGAGCCTCTTCAATAAGCAGTGATGGGAAAACTGAGCAGCTATGTGCAAAATAATGAAATTACATTTCCTTACACCATGCACAAAGATAAACTCAAAGTGGATTAAAGACCTAAATGTAAGAAAAGAAACTATAAAATTTTTAGAAGAAAACATAGGCAGAACACTCGATGACAAAAATCAAAGCAAGATTTTCTATGACCCACCTCCTAGAATAATGGAACTAAAAACAAAAGTAAACAAGTGGGATCTAATTAAACTTAAAAGCTTTTGCACAGAAAAGGAAACTACAAACAAGATGAAAAGACAACCCTCAGAATTGGAGAAAATAGTAACAAAGGAAACAACTGACAAAGGATTAATTTCCAAAATATATAAGCAGTTCATACAATTTAATGCCAGAAAAACAAACAATCCAGTCAAAAAGTGGGAAAAAAGACTCAAACAGACATTTCTCTAAAGAAGACATACAAATGGCTAACAAACGCATAAAAAGATGCCGAACACCGCTCACTATTAGAGAAATGCAAATCAAAACTATAATGAGATACCACCCCACACCAGTCAGAATGGCCATCACCAAAAAGTCTACAAACGATAAATGCTGGAGAGGGTGTGGAGAAAGGGGAACTCTCTTGCATTGCTGGTGGGAGTGTAAATTGATACAGCCAGTGTGGAAGATGGTAAGGAGATTCCTTAAAAGACTAGGAATAAAACCACCATATTACCCAGCAATCCCACTACTAAGCATATACCCTGAGGAAACCAAAATTGAAAAAGACAAATATACTCCAATATTCATTGCAGCACTATTTACAATAGATAGAACATGGAAGCAACCTAGATGTCCATTGGCAGATGAATGAATAAAGAAGCTGTGGTACATATACAGAATGGAACACTACTCAGCCATAAACAGGTAACACTACTCAGCCATAAACAGGAATGCATTTGAGTCAGTTCCAATGAGGTGGATGAACCTAGAGCCTATTACATAGAGTGAAGTAAGTCAGAAAGAGAAATATAAATATCATAAACTGACACATATACATATAATCTAGAAAGATGGCACTGATGAATTTAATTTCAGGACAGCAATAGAGAACAGATTTATGGACATGGCAGGGAGGGGTGGAGGGAAAGGGTGAGATGTATGGAAAGAGTAACAAGGAAGCTTACAATACATAAATATGTAATATGTAAAATAAATAGCCAATGGGAATTTACTGTATGACTCAGGGAACTCAAACAGGGGCTCTGTGACAATCTAGAATGGTGGGATGGGGAGGGAGATGTGAGGGAGTTTAAGGAGGGAGTGGATACAGGGGTACCTATGGATGATTCTTGTTGATGTTTGACAGAAAATCACAGAATTCTGTAAAACAATTATCCTCTAGTTAAAAAAATAAATAAAATGACAATTAAAAAATAAAATAATATCAACAATGCTTAAATACTATGATACAGAGTCCATACACCTTACATTACATTATAAGGGGATAAGAAAAAAAAAAACAATACATATATATATATATACATATAATGTTATATCATATTAAAATTTTTTACATATTATATACATACACATACACTTCCATAAGAAAACAAGGAAGAAATACTAATGACAGTTATAGTCTTGTTTCTGTAACCAACATGCAGGGCATAGCAGTCATATTTATAACCATGTTTTTCACTACCCATCCCATAGTCCCTTCACCCTCAACAAGCAGCTCAGCTAGTTATTGTTTTTCATCAAACTTTCATTCCATTAGCAGTTTTTCCTGGGTTGGTTGTTTGTAGATTTCCATTGACCTTAATCACAGGGCAAGGTAACACTAAGAGATGCCCTATAGAATGTCTTGTGGGCTTCCCTGGTGGCTCAGAGGTTAAAGCATCTGCCTGGAATGCGGGAGACCTGGTTTCGATCCCTGGGTTGGGAAGATCCCCTGGAGAAAGAAATGGCAACCCACTCCAGTACTCTTGCCTGGAGAATCCCATGGAGGGAGGAGCCTGGTAGGCTACAGTTCATAGGGTCGCAAAGAGTCTGACACGACTGAGCGACTTCACTTTCACCATAGAATGTCTTGTATTCTAGATCTAATACTCTTCCTCTAGGCCAACAGGGGCTTCCCAGGTGGTGCCATGGTAAAGAACCTGCCTACCAAAGCAGGAGATGTTAAAGACGTGGGTTCAATCCCTGAGTCAAGAAGATCCTTTGGAGAAGGAAATGGCAACCCACTCCAGTATTCAAGCCTGTATTCATGGCCATAGAAGCCTGGTGGCCTACAGTCCATGGGATTGCAGAGTTGGGCACAACTGAGCACACATGTAAGCAGACCAATAGAGCATAAGGTTGTAACAACAGGAAGCAAAGAGTTTGCTAAAGGTGTCTTTCTTATTTTTATCATTCCTGGACCTGTGAACCCCGGCTATGAGAGAAACAATGTCACATATTAGTTACTGATTCAGAACATATACAGCCTTCAAGAGTACCCCACTTTAGTAGCAACCACTTTATGAACTGGGATTTCATCTTCTATTATAATGCAACCAGTTGCAGGATGAGATTCTAGGCTTGATATTCAGCAGTCTCAGCCTTGTAGCAACAGGAAATAAGGGTTTCATTCATGGCAGGCAAGTTCAAACTTCTGAGGTCATCCTTTTCTTGTACCACTTTGTCCAGTGGAACAAACATCTGGAAAACCAGCCTAGGAACAACCAGTCTACAAGTTACATCCACTGGTCTGACAAAAATGTTTGAAAGCATTATATTCACAGTCACCTATGGACATAAAAAAGTCCTCGCTTTTTTATGGATTTGGAGTGCCCCATGGTGAGATTCGAGTATCTCCATCACCAGATCATGCCATGGATTATCAGTGTTCTCTACTTCTGGAAATAGAGCCATTAGCATCTTCAAATGTAATTAGGTTAGAGAACCAATTTCAGAAACCAATTCAAGACATCTTCAGTTTTTATCAGAACAGGTTGAAAAACAGATCCTTAAAGTTTTGTCCCTCTAAAACTACTCTGGGTGCCAAAATCTGTATTAGGCAAGGTAACCATTGGCCTAGTCAAGTTGACACTTAAATTAACCATGCTGCTGCTGCTGCTAAGTCGCTTCAGTCCTGTCTGACTCTGTGCAACCCCATAGATGGCAGCCCACCAGGCTCCCCCATCCCTGGGATTCTCCAGGCAAGAACACTGGAGTGGGTTGCCATTTCCTTCTCCAGTGCATGAAAGTGGAAAGTGAAAGTGAAGTCGCTCAGTCGTATCCGACTCTTAGCGACCCCATGGACTGCAGCCTACCAGGCTTCTCCATCCATGGGATTTTCCAGGCAACAGTACTGGAGTGGGGTGTAACCATCACACTAACCAAAAGAAACGGTTGATAAATGTAACCACATTAAATTTAAGAACTTCTTTTCATCAAAAATACTATAAATAATTTGAAAAACAAGTCACAAATTTGGAAAGGACAATTGCAACATAAGTAGCCACATAAAATTAATATCTAGACTATTTAAATAACTCATGTGAATCAATCTCACTTATAATCAAAGAAATTAAAAAGGCAGCATTTTATACCCACAGGATTGGTAAAACAATATCAAGTATTGATAAGGCTATGAAAAAACTTACACACTTTATTAGGAAGGAAATTGGTCATAATAATCATCTTAGAAAATCATTTTACATTGCCTAATAAAATTCAGCGTGCATAAATCCTATGACCCAAGAATTTTCTTAGGAATACATCCTAAAATCACACAGCAAATCTTGCCTTTGCCCAACAAGTCCTGTACAGAAGTATTCTTACCAGTAAAGCTCAGTAATAACAGCCAAAGTCTGAATACAGCCCAAATACCTATCAGCATTAAAATTGAGACATCGATATGAAATAAACTTTTTTAAAAGAAATTGAAGCATCAGGGCTTCCCTGGTGACTCAGTGGTAAAGAATCTGCCTGCCAATGCAGTTGCCACAGGTTCAATCCCTGATCTGGGAATTGCCACGGAGCAACTAAGCCCATGTGCCACAACTACTCAATCTGTGCTCTAGAGCCTGTGAGTTGCAACTACAGAGCCCATGTACCACAAACATTGAAGCCTGCATGCTCTAGAGCTGGCACTCCACAACAAGAGAAGTCACCTCAATGAGAAGCCTTGTGGGCACTGCAACTAGAGAGTAACCCCTGCTCACTGCCACTAGAGAAAAGCCTATGCAGCAACAAAGACCCAGCACAGCCAAAAATAAATAAATAAATAAAATTATTTTCTAATAGAGGCATTAATCATGCATATATAATGGAACTCTATATGACAGTGACAATAAATATAGCTACATGCACCAATATTATATGGGGCACTGAGTCACTGACAAATATAACAATAGTAATAATATGTACAATTATTGTTCTTATCTTATAGATGAGGAAATTGCAATAAGAGGGATGAAATACTTTGCCCAAATTGACCCAGCTACCTAGTAAAGAGGTTATAAAGTGGATTTCAAGCCCTAAGAATATGAGGGCAGTCTATTGGGTAAAGTTTGGTATGTAAAAAATGATTTGAGAATACATGTATGCATGTTTATTACGATATGAGAAAATGTGTTGGAATGATTCACATAATGTTATTCCTCTAGATACAATTAAAGAAGGGCATTTTGATATTTCAATATTAGTAGAATTCTTTATTTCTTAAGCTGAGTGATATGTATATGGTTGTTCACTCTATGACAATTCTTGAGCTTCTATTTATATATATATATATATATATATAGTATGTAAATATATGCACTTACACATGTAAGTACTGCTGCTGCTGCTAAGTCACTTCAGTCGTGTCTGACTCTGTGTGACCCCATGGACGGCAGCCCACCAGGCTTCCCCACCCCTGGGATTCTCCAGGCAAGAACACTGGAGTGGGTTGCCATTTCCTTCTCCAATGCATGAAAGCAAAAAGTGAAAGTGAAGTCGCTCAGTTGTGTCTGACTCTTAGCAACCCCATGGACCGCAGCCTACCAGACTCCTCCATCCATGGGATTTTCCAGGCAAGAGTACTGGAATGGGGTACCATTGCCTTCTCCGCAAGTAAGTACACATACCTGTAAATGTGCTTTTATATATGTGGCATATGTTTGTGCACATATGTACCTACTCCATACTATAGTTGGGTATGCTTTCCTCTTACTTGTTGACTTTAATCTCTGAAACTCAAGCCAGGAGGAAACTTCTGTCTTACTAGAGACCTTCTTTACCAAAGTGAGTCAGAATGACCTTGTCCATAAGTGGGAATGGAGAAAAACAAAAGGAAAAAAAGATATAAAGGAAAAATTAGCTACTATTTCAGAAAACATACTATCACAAAAGAAGGAAATGTGAGAGAAGAGGAAATAATAGATAAGGTAGGAAGGGAAAAAAATAGGAGAAAGAGGTAAAGATGAAGTGATATTTTGAAGAGAGGAAAAGGAAAGGAAGAAGGAGAAAAGGAAGGTCAGCTAATGTTTCTCTGAGTAGATTGCATAGTTTACCTGTGAGATGCTGAAGGGAATCTGTGCCACTAGACACTTGTAAAAGGCCAACTATCATTGCTTGCTAGGAGTGGTCTCATGTACACTCAGTGATCCACAATAAACACTCAATGATCAAAGTCTACTTTAACTTTTATTAGCTATCCTAGTCACCATTCCTTGATACTTAAAGTATATATTTATTTGACATTAAATGCAAAAAGAAATTAAAGAATGGTTTAAATAGATATTTACATTGATATAAATTTTAGCAAATCAATCAGGGTCAGTGGGAGGAAGATAGAAATCATGTGCTCCTAGAAAGCATGTGTTTGAATATCGTATTTCTTTAAACTCTATGTGCTGAGAAGAGGTATTCCTTGGGTACCACCTGGAAAGCTTACAAATTATATTTCAGGCCCTGATTTATCACTGGGTGAAAATTTTATTTATTTATTACCTGATTTATTGGGTATTTTTCCAAAAAAAACAGTAAGAATCAAAATTTTATGAATTTTTTCAAACCTCTAATAATAAAAGAAATTAAACACCCTTGAGATTTCAATTCAATAAATCTTGTGCAAGCATAGACTTCTTATAACATCCACTTTTGTAGAGGATAAGAGGAAACATGCATCATAACATAATAATGATTGGTAACATAAATAAGAAGCCTTAAGATGTGCCTACTTTTAATATGATAATTCCATATCCAAGAACCTTACCTAAGGAAATTATTGTGAATATGCTCAAAGTTTTAACTACATAAATGTCTATTTCAATGCTACTATAGTAGTGAACAGCAAGGGCAATGTCCAACAACTTAAGAATAAATAGTGGCATATTTACTGAATAGAATAATAATAATTTAAATGATATCAGAGAATGGGAATCAACATCAAAAATTAAAATATTTAAGTGGAAAAATTCTTCTTAGAATCTATACATACAACTCTTCTGCCAAGTAGTTAAATTTAATATTTGAAGGAAGGAAATGGGAAGGAATAAGAGCTTCCCTGGTGATATAGAATTTGCCCTGCCAGTGGAGGGGACATAAGAGACCTAAGTTCAATCCCTGAATAGGAAAACTTCCCTGGAGGAGGGCATGGCAACACACTCCAGTATTCCTGCCTGGAGAATCCCATGGACAGAGGAGCCTGATGGATCACTGTTGATACGGTCACAAAGAGTAGGTTATGGCTGAAGCAAGTTAGGATATGCACTCATAGATATGAAACATGGCTGGCAAAGAATAGTGAAAGTCTCACCAGTTGCCTAAGTCCAACACTGGTTGTAAGGTTCAAAATAAAGCCTTGTTTCTTTTTCTAAAATAAATGATAAGCTATGTTCTATAAAGTACATACTATCAAAGAAGAAATGATTAAGAATATTTAAATGACCTTAGTTTATTGATGGAGAAAGCAATGGCAACCCACTCCAGTACTCTTGCCTTGAAAATCCCATAGATGGAGGACCCTCGTAGGCTGAAGTCCATGGGGTCGCTAAGAGCTGGACACGACTGAGCGATTTCACTTTCACTTTTCACTTTCATGTATTAGAGAAGGAAATGGCAACCCACCCCAGTGTTTTTGCCTGGAGAATCCCAGGGAAGGGGGAGCCTGGTGGTCTGCCGTCTATGGGGTCGCACAGAGTGGGACACAACTGAAGTGACTTAGCAGCAGCAGCTTATTGATAAGAGAAAGAGAACATTTTAATGAGTATGCAGTTTGCATACAGTCCCATTAAGACTTTTTGATCATGGCTGATGTAAAGAAACTAAAATCAATGATGTGGATTCATTTTGATATATGGCAAAACCAATACAATATTGTAAAGTTAAAAAAATAAAATAAAAATAAACAGGAACTCCTCCTCAAAAAAAATAAATAAAAATAAGATAAAATCAATGATGTTAAATTCCACAAAGAAAACAAAATGTTGGGATGGTCAAATCTCTGTAATCACAGACAATCATTCATGACAATGCCAATAGCCCATCTGCAAAAGTGATATATTAGTCCTGGATCATTGATCTAGAACTTTGCAAAGATAGTTCTAATTGTATTTTTATCCAAGAGAACAAAAAGTTTCTCTCAACTACTTCTTAAAGGAAATTTATACATTCTTTCCTATAGGAATCAGGATTGGGATAATTGTATCCAGGATTTTCAACACATCTCACATATGTATTAAAAAAAAATTATTATGGACTAAAAAGGCAAAACATTTTACACCTGTAAGACAACGTGGTTGAAAAGTGTATGTGTTAAATAAGATGTTAAAGTCATGAAGAGCATGCATTTGTTGACCATAAACACAAACCATCAAATCTCAAAATATTAAATATGAGCAAAAAAGGAAGTAGTTCCAGAACAACTTTACTAAACATATGGAGCTCATTTCCCCCAATAAATTGTGTGAGGCAAAATTGGAATAATCCAAGAAGCGATTGACTAGAGCTCTTTTGTTTATGGATTATTAGGAAAAGAGGGTAGTAACGACAGTCTACACAGACCATCAGAGCAGAAAACAGCCAACCTTTTCCAAACATGTGTTCTTATGTCATTGACAGTTCCCAAACAGATTCTGCACAATGTCATTTATTGCATTTTACCTGCATTGGCACAGTACCTGGTATACAGCAAACCCTTAATGTATATTCACTCAGTGACACCAAATAAAATCTGTATATCCCAGCATCCTTCAAACCATCATTTATCTTCAATCTGCTATGTCATTGCTCTTCAGTTCAGTTCAGGTCAGTCACTCAGTTGTGAGTCAGTTCTTCACATCAGGTGGCTGAAGTATTGGAGCTTCAGCTTCAGCATCAGTTCTTCCAATTTATTTAAAGTTGCCCGTTATTTATATCTGTCATTTTAATACAAAAACACTACTTAGCAAAGAATCTCATTATACCACATCTTCTCCTTCATCCTACAATTGTTTGATGAAATTTTGTTACTTTTTCAAAAGATCTATGAGAAATACAGGGGCAGCCACTTCCTGAATAAGATTATCCTTCCTGGGACAGTGAAAGTTGCTCAGTTGTGTTCAATTCTTTGCGACCCCATGGACTACAGTCCATGGAATTCTCCAGGCCAGAATACTGGAGTAGGTAGTCTTTTGCTTCTCCAAGGGATCTCCCGAAACCAGGGATTGAACTCAGGTCTTCTGCATTCCTGGCGGATTCTTTACCAGCTGAGCCACAAGGGAAGCCCAAGAATGCTGGAGTGGATAGCCTATCCCTTCTCCAAGGGATAGGAATTGAACCAGGGTCTCCTGCATTGCAGGTGGGATTCTTTACCAACTGAGATATCAGGGAATCTGCCAGCAATGCAGGAGACCCCGGTTCGATTCCTGGGTTGGGAACATCCACTGGAGAAGGGAAAGGCTACCCACTCCAGTATTATTGATGTGGAGAATTCCATGGACTGTATAGTCCATGGGACCACAGAGTCAGACACGACTGAGCGACTCTCACTTTCATGACAACTACAGAGTTGTGACTTGAGTTCTATCTTGTTCTCTTGTCTTTGGAGAATAAAATTTGTGAGAAAATAAACCCTGCTTTCTTTCCTTTCTACCAACTTTTCTTATGCAGAGACACCCAAGAACATCCCTTGCAAGAAGTAGTTCAAAATGCATGGCTACCTTTCAGGGTTGCCAAGCTCTGTCAACAAAAGGAAATAGGCAAAATGCTATAAAATGCACTGTATGTGATGATTCTGACAGACATGTATGTAATAAGTTACAAGATGATTCCCTCCTACCTATTCCAGCCTTCCCCTGGATCGTAAGGAATGTGCCATGTATTTTAATCACATTTCTTTACTAACCTTCTGGAACCTACTCTTGTAGCTGTAAAGAATAATGAGTCAAGATCTTCTCAAATTTCCAAGCTATATATCAATCAAAAATGAGTCTCAAAAGAAAGTCTATCTTAGAAGTCCAAACTTGCTGTTCCTGCATCACTCTAATCACTGCTGGGATATAGAGGGAGATGAAGTCATTAGAGCTTAACACCACACAGGAGACAAAACTAATAAGTCAAAGCAGAACTTCTACTTCCTATAATGAAGACTAAGTATAGGAAGACAAGATAAAATAGTCAGTGGGAGTTTTGAGAGAGTCAATTTCTAGGTAGGTTGATAAGAAGCCCAGAGTCCCCAAAGAGGAGAGAGGGATCTGGGGCTCTTGAAGAGGAGATAGGGGTCTGAGATTCTCAAAGAGAAGAAAAGAACAAACATTTTTTTTTTCTCTACATTGCTTTGTCTTGGTCAGTATAACATGTATCTTGCTTTGTTTGACTCTACACATGGACATCACCAGATAGTCAACACCAAAACCAGGTTGATTATATTCTTTGCAGCCAAAGATGGAGAAGCTCTATACAGGCAACAAAAACAAGACCAGGAACTGACTGTGGCTCAGATCATGAGCTCCTTATTGCCAAATTCAGACTTAAATTCAAGAAAGTAGGGAAAACCACTAGACCATTCAGGTACGACCTAAATCAAACCCCTTATGATTATACAGTGGAAGTGAGAAATAGATTTAAGGGACTAGATCTGATAGAGTGCTTGATGAACTATGGACTGAGGTTCGTGACACTGTATAGGAAACAGGGATCAAGACTATCCCCATGGAAAAGAAATGCAAAAAAGCACAATGGCTGTCTGGGAAGGCCTTACAAATAGCTATGAAAAGAGGAGAAGTGAAAAGCAAAGGAGAAAAGGAAAGATATAAGCATCTGAATGCAGAGTTCCAAACAATAGTAAGAAAAGATAAGAAAGCGTTCCTCAGCGATCAATGCCAGGAAATAGAGGAAAACAACAGAATGGGAAAGACCAGAGATCTCTTCAAGAAAAGTAGAGATACCAAGGAAACATTTCATGCAAAGATGGGCTCGATAAAGGACAGAAATGGTATGGACCTAACAGAAGCAGAACATATTAAGAAGAGGTGGCAAGAATACACAGAAGAACTGTACAAAAAAGATCTTCACGACCCAGATAATCACGATGGTGTGATCACTGACCTAGAGCCAGACATCCTGGAATGTGAAGTCAAGTGGGCGTTAGAAAGCATCACTACGAACAAAGCTAATGGAGGTGATGGAATTGCAGTTGAGCTATTTCAAATCCTGAAAGATGATGCTGTGAAAGTGCTGCACTCAATATGCCAGCAAATGTGGAAAACTCAGCAGTGGCCACAGGACTGGAAATGGTCAGTTTTCATTCCAATCCCAAAGAAAGGCAATGCCAAAGAATGTTCAAACTACCACACAATTGCCCTCATCTCACACGCTAGTAAAGTAATGCTCAAAATTCTCCAAGCCAGGCTTCAGCAACACATGAACCGTGAAATTCCAGTTGTACAAGCTGGTTTTAGAAAAGGCAGAGGAACCAGAGGCCAAATTGCCAACATCTGCTGGATCATCGAAAAAGCAGGAGAGTTCCAGAAAAACATCTATTTCTGCTTTATTGTCTATGCCAAAGCCTTTGACTGTGTGGATCACAATAAACTGTGGAAAATTCTGAAAGAGATGGGAATACAAGACCACCTGACCTGCCTCTTGAGAAATTTGTATGCAGGTCAGGAAGCAACAGTTAGAACTGGACATGGAACAACAGACTGGTTGCAAATAGGAAAAGGAGTACGTCAAGGCTGTATATTGTCACCCTGCTTATTTAACTTATATGCAGAGTATATCATGAGAAATGCTGGGCTGGAAGAAGCACAAGCTGGAATCAAGATTGCCAGGAGAAATCTCAATAACCTCAGATATGCAGATGACACCACCCTTATGGCAGAAAATAAAGAAGAACTAAAAAGCCTCTTGATGAAAGTGAAAGAGAAGAGTTAAAAATTTGGCTTAAAACTCAACATTCAGAAAATTAAGATCATGGCTTCTGGTCGCATCACTTCATGGGAAATAGATGGGGAAACAGCGGGAACAGTGTCAGACTTCATTTTTGGGGGCTCCAAAATCACTGCAGATGGTGACTGCAGCCATGAAATTAAAAGACGCTTACTCTTTGGAAGGAAAGTTATGGCCAACCTAGATAGCATATTGAAAAGCAGAGACATTACTTTGCCAACAAAGGTCCATCTAGTCTAGGCTATGGTTTTTCCAGTGGTCATGTATGGATGTGAGAGTTGGACTGTGAAAAAAGCTGAATGCTGAAGAATTGATGCTTTTGAACTGTGGCGTTGGAGAAGACTCTTGGGAGTCCCTTGGACTGCAAGGAGATCCAACCAGTCCATTCTGAAGGAGATAGGCCCTGGGATTTCTTTGGAAGGAATGATGCTAAAGCTGAAACTCCAGTACTTTGGTCACCTGATGCAAAGAGTTGACTCATTGGAAAAGACTCTGCTGCTGGGAGGGATTGGGGGCAGGAGGAGAAGGGGACGACAGAGGATGAAATGGCTGGATGGCATCGCTGACTCGATGGATGTGAGTCTGAGTGAACTCCGGGAGTTGGTGATGGACAAGGAGGCCTGGGGTGCTGCAATTCATGGGGTCGCAAAGAGTTGGACACGACTGAGCGACTGAACTGAACTTGCTTTGTTTATCCTTAACAAGAACCTTCTGACTAATCTTGTTGTCTTAAAACCTATATTGTGGGAGTAGGTCTGGTAAGACCTTTCTATTGTTAGTTCTAATCTTGTTAATTTAAGAAGTATGTTTTGGGAGTGGGTCTGGTAAAAGTGTATAAGACCTTGATAAGACTAGTGAGTGTGGGCACTCTCTGTCCCCCTCCTGATGTCTATGTCAGAAGTTTTCTCTGTTCCTTTTCATACTTTAATAAAAACCCTGCTATACAAAAGCTCTTGAGTGATCAAGCCTGGTCCCTGGTCCTGAGACTGAATCTTTTTCTTCAGAGATCATGAATCCAACATCGTTCACCATAAGCTATCTGTTTGATATGTAGTCAGGAACCCAAAGCCCATGCCCTGTGACAACCTAGAGGGGTGGGGTAGGGAGGGAAGTGAGAAAGGGGATCAGGAGGGATGGGACACATGTATACCTATGGCTGATTCATTTTTAGGTATGGAGAAAAACATCACAATATTGTAAATTAATTTTCCTTCAATTAAAATAAACAAAAATTCAAAAAAATTTAAAGGATGGAAAAATATTTTCTCTCAATGATTCTCGTAGACAGTATCTTTTTATTTTGAAAAAGTTCACGTCAATATAAAGTTGAAAGAATAGTACAAAGAACATTGGTATATCCTTTACCTATATAAACCCACTTGCCGGGAGCCGGCATATTGCATATTGAGTGCATATTGCATATTGAGTGCAGCACTTTCCACAGCATCATCTTTCAGGATCTGGAATAGCTCAACTGGAATTCTATCACTGCCGGTAGCCAGCGTGAGGAACTCCGCCCATGACAAAGGTCATGAGGAAGGAGGCTCGGCATACGCAAAGGCAGGATCGAGCCTCAGGAGTCCCCCATCTACCCCCAAAACCAGAGTCTGCCTACTTTCTGCTTTGTGCTTTTACCTACACCTCTGACTTTACGGGGGGCTGTCCCCCACTACCTCTCTCTGAAAAAAGAGTTAGCTTACAGCTCCAGTTAATAATTCCTGGGTGTGACAGTGTTTCAACCTACAAACTCCTTTGGAAGTCCTCTAGCCTGCCTGAATAGGTTTTTTCCGGCCACATGTGATTGCTCAGAGCCTCCCAACTGTGAGAGGCATGAGATGTTCTAAACTGTCTAAATACAGATTCCTTTGAGCAGTTAAAAGATTGATTAGAAATTGTATTGGTGAAGGGATTTTCACTTGTCGGCCAATGTTTGCTGCTAAGTTTCCATATCCCTTACCTGCTGTGTCCCTGGCAGTGTATTGATTAATATAATTGGTGTAAGTAGTTGCTTTAATGTTTGTAACCTGGGACCCTTGAGTTAATTCTTTTTCTTGTTATAGCCCACCACACCTTTGCTCTGTAGGAATGCAACTTTATCTAATGCTTTTTGGAGGCTGGCGCCTGACTTTAGAATAATCACCTTTAGAGAAAAATAAGTTTCTTAAAATGTTAACAGGCCTCCAGGCCAGAAGATGATGCAAATCACCTAAACTTTTGCATATGATAAGTTTGCAGGAAGAAAGCCTGGCTTACTGCATGACTCTACCCCTTCCCCCATTATCCTCTATGCATAACTTAAGGTATAAAAACTACTTTGGAAAATAAAGTGCGGGCCTCGTTCACCGAAACTTGGTCTCACCATGTCGTTCTTTCTCTTACCTTCGGGCTGAATTATTCAGCCTCTTTTCTCCACTGAATTTCCTCACTGAGCTATCCTTATTTCAGCCTCTTTTCTCCACTGAATTTCCTCACTGAGCTATCCTCATTCTATTACTCTTTATATCCTTAATTAACGTTTAATTAAGCAATTGTTTCCTGATCCTCACCGACGCCGTCCCCGCTTCGAATTCCCTGGATCCACCGGGGCTGGACCCCGGCACCCACTGTTAGTAAACTTGTTGCATCTGCTTCATCTCTCTCTATGTTGTTGTTCAGTAACTCTGTCATGTCTGACTCTTTGTGACCCCATGGACT